>NW_026907114.1:0-153524 GCF_033978795.1 Nerophis ophidion
CAATAAAAATGTATTCAAACATAACTTCTAAACAACACATGCAAAACGGCTAATAATGCCTAGAGATATGTTTTTTTGTTAGTTGTACTAGAAAAATGATCTTTTGTAAGGTTTGCAAAGACACAAGTTAGTTTTTTTATTCAATATAACACTGTAACTGTCATACTAAATATGAAAGGTTTATAATCATAACTCCAAAACCAAATATAAAATTTGTCTTAAAAAGCCTTTAATATTGAATTTATGTAAGTTTTAGCAGAATCAGGTGTTTTGGAAAGGTTCACAAATACAAATATTAGATTTTACTGGCCTCATATTGGTCACACTCAAATTGACAGTTTTTGAAACATAACTCCAAAAATACACATGCAAAATGTCTAATAATGCCTGAAGAAATGCATCTTCGAGAGTTCTCCAGAAAAAAAACATGTGTTGTTTAGAAGTTATGTTTGAATACATTTTTATTGCTTTTTTCGCATTATTTCAGGATTCTAAGACTATTATAGTCATATTGAGTAAAACACTACTTTTTGCATTTGCAAGACTTAAAAAAGCATATGTTTCTAGTAAAACTCCCAAAGATGCATTATTTCAGGCATTATTAGCCATTTTTCATGTGTGGTGTAGATCTTATGTTTAAATAACTGTCATATTGAGTGTTACAGTATACAGTCATATTGAGTAAAACCTCATTTTTGTATTTGCAAACCATTGAAAAACAACTGTATCTAGTGAAACTTACATGTATTCAATATCACAGGCATTTTTAGACATTTTGCACGTTTGGATTAGGAATTATGTTGGAATACATTTTTATTGCTTTTTTCGCATTATCTCAGGATTCTAAGTACATTAGTGTCACATTGAGTAACAAATCAAATTTTGTTTTTGCAAACCTTACCAAATGTTTTTTTTTCTGGAAAACTCTCGAAGATGCATTTCTTCAGGCATTATTAGAGATTTTACATGTGTATTTTTGGAGTTATGTTTCAAAAACTGTCATTTTGAGTGTGACCTATATGAGGCCAGTAAAATCTAATATTTGTATTTGTGATTCTTTCCAAAATACCTGATTCTGGTAAAACTTACATGAATTCAATATTAAAGGCTTTTTAAGACAAATTTCATATTTGGTTTTGGAGTTATGATTATAAACCTTTCATATTTAGTATGACAGTTACACTGTTATATTGAATAAAAAAAATAACTTGTGTCTTTGCAAACCTTACAAAAGATCATTTTTCTAGTACAACTAACAAAAAAACATATCTCTGGGCATTATTAGCCGTTTTGCATGTGTTGTATAGAAGTTATGTTTGAATACATTTTTATTGCTTTTTTCGCATTATCTCAGGATTCTAAGACTATTATAGTCATATTGAGTAAAAAACTACTTTTTGCATTTGCAAGATATAAAAAAGCATACGTTTCTAGTAAAACTCCCAAAGATGCATTATTTCAGGCATTATTAGCCATTTTTCATGTGTGGTGTAGGAGTTATGTTTAAATAACTGTCATATTATATTATTATTTTCGGGTCTCCCCATGTCTAGCATTAAAAGATTACAGTTGGTACAAAATGCGGCTGCTAGACTTTTGACAAGAACAAGAAAGTTTGATCACATTACGCCTGTACTGGCTCACCTGCACTGGCTTCCTGTGCACTTAAGATGTGACTTTAAGGTTTTACTACTTACGTATAAAATACTACACGGTCTAGCTCCATCCTATCTTGCCGATTGTATTGTACCATATGTCCCGGCAAGAAATCTGCGTTCAAAGGATTCCGGCTTGTTAGTGATTCCCAAAGCCCAAAAAAAGTCTGCGGGCTATAGAGCGTTTTCCGTTCGGGCTCCAGTACTCTGGAATGCCCTCCCGGTAACAGTTCGAGATGCCACCTCAGTAGAAGCATTTAAGTCTCACCTTAAAACTCATTTGTATACTGTAGCCTTTAAATAGACTCCCTTTTTAGACCAGTTGATCTGCTGTTTCTTTTCTTTTTCTTCTATGTCCCACTCTCCCCTGTGGAGGGGGTCCGGTCCGATCCGGTGGCCATGTACTGCTTGCCTGTGTATCGGCTGGGGACATCTCTGCGCTGCTGATCCGCCTCGACATCGCTGCGCTGCTGATCCGCCTCCGCTTGGGATGGTTTCCTGCTGGCTCCGCTGTGAACGGGACTCTCGCTGCTGAGTTGGACCCGCTTTGGACTGGACTCTCGCGACTGTGTTGGATCCATTGTGGATTGAACTTTCACAGTATCATGTTAGACCCGCTCGACATCCATTGCTTTCCTCCTCTCTAAGGTTCTCATAATCATTATTGTCACAGACGTCCCACTGGATCATTATTGTCACCGATGTCCCACTGGGTGTGAGTTTTCCTTGCCCTTATGTGGGCCTACCGAGGATGTCGTGGTGGTTTGTGCAGCCCTTTGAGACACTAGTGATTTAGGGCTATATAAGTAAACATTGATTGATTGATTGATTGATATTGAGTGTTACAGTATACAGTCATATTGAGTAAAACCTAATTTTTGTATTTGCAAACCATAGAAAAACACCTGTATCTAGTAATACTCACATGTATTCAATATCACAGGCATTTTTAGACATTTTGCACATTTGGATTTAGAATTATGTTGGAATACATTTTTATTGCTTTTTTCGCATTATCTCAGGATTCTAAGTACATTACTGTCAAATTGAGTAACAAATCAAATTTTGTTTTTGCAAACCTTACCAAATGTTTTTTTTCTGGAGAACTCTCGAAGATGCATTTCTTCAGGCATTATTAGACATTTTGCATGTGTATTTTTGGAGTTATGTTTCAAAAACTGTCAATTTGAGTGTGACCAATATGAGGCCAGTAAAATCTAATATTTGTATTTGTGAACCTTTCCAAAACACCTGATTCTGCTAAAACTTACATAAATTCAATATTAAAGGCCTTTTAAGACAAATTTTATATTTGGTTTTGGAGTTATGATTATAAACCTTTCATATTTAGTATGACAGTTACAGTGTTATATTGAATAAAAAAAAACTAACTTGTGTCTTTGCAAACCTTACAAAAGATCATTTTTCTAGTACAACTAACAAAAAAACATATCTCTGGGCATTATTAGCCAATTTGCATGTGTTGTTTAGAAGTTATGTTTGAATACATTTTTATTGCTTTTTTCGCATTATTTCAGGATTCTAAGACTATTATAGTCATATTGAGTAAAACACAACTTTTTGCATTTGCAAGACTTAAAAAAGCATATGTTTCTAGTAAAACTCCCAAAGATGCATTATTTCAGGCATTATTAGCCATTTTTCATGTGTGGTGTAGATGTTATGTTTAAATAACTGTCATATTGAGTGTTACAGTATACAGTCATATTGAGTAAAACCTCATTTTTGTATTTGCAAACCATTGAAAAACAACTGTATGTAGTAAAACTTACATGTATTCAATATCACAGGCATTTTTAGACATTTTGCACGTTTGGATTAGGAATTATGTTGGAATACATTTTTATTGCTTTTTTCGCATTATCTCAGGATTCTAAGTACATTACTCTCAAATTGAGTAACACATCAAATTTTGTTTTTGCAAACCTTACCAAATGTTTTTTTTCAGGAAAACTCTCGAAGATGCATTTCTTCAGGCATTATTAGACATTTTGCATGTGTATTTTTGGAGTTATGTTTCAAAAACTGTCATTTTGAGTGTGACCAATATGAGGCCAGTAAAATCTAATATTTGTATTTGTGATTCTTTCCAAAATACCTGATTCTGGTAAAACTTACATGAATTCAATATTAAAGGCTTTTTAAGACAAATTTCATATTTAGTTTTGGAGTTATGATTATAAACCTTTCATATTTAGTATGACAGTTACACTGTTATATTGAATAAAAAAACGTATTTGTATCTTTGCAAACCTTACAAAAGATCATTTTTCTAGTACAACTAACAAAAAAACATATCTCTAGGCATTATTAGCCGTTTTGCATGTGTTGTTTAGAAGTTATGTTTGAATACATTTTATTGCTTTTTTCGCATTATCTCAGGATTCTAAGACTATTATAGTCATATTGAGTAAAAAACTACTTTTTGCATTTGCAAGATATAAAAAAGCATATGTTTCTAGTAAAACTCCCAAAGATGCCTTATTTCAGGCATTATTAGCCATTTTTCATGTGTGGTGTAGGAGTTATGTTTAAATAACTGTCATATAGAGTGTTACAGTATACAGTCATATTGAGTAAAACCTCATTTTTTTATTTGCAAACCATAGAAAAACACCTGTATCTAGTAATACTCACATGTATTCAATATCACAGGCATTTTTAGACATTTTGCACGTTTGGATTTAGAATTATGTTGGAATACATTTTTATTGCTTTTTTCGCATTATCTCAGGATTCTAAGTACATTACTGTCAAATTGAGTAACAAATCAAATTTTGTTTTTGCAAACCTTACCAAATGTTTTTTTTCTGGAGAACTCTCGAAGATGCATTTCTTCAGGCATTATTAGACATTTTGCATGTGTATTTTTGGAGTTATGTTTCAAAAACTGTCAATTTGAGTGTGACCAAAATGAGGCCAGTAAAATCTAATATTTGTATTTGTGAACCTTTCCAAAACACCTGATTCTGCTAAAACTTACATAAATTCAATATTAAAGGCTTTTTAAGACAAATTTTATATTTGGTTTTGGAGTTATGATTATAAACCTTTCATATTTAGTATGACAGTTACAGTGTTATATTGAATAAAAAAAAACTAACTTGTGTCTTTGCAAACCTTACAAAAGATCATTTTTCTAGTACAACTAACAAAAAAACATATCTCTGGGCATTATTAGCCAATTTGCATGTGTTGTTTAGAAGTTATGTTTGAATACATTTTTATTGCTTTTTTTGCATTATTTCAGGATTCTAAGACTATTATAGTCATATTGAGTAAAACACAACTTTTTGCATTTGCAAGACTTAAAAAAGCATATGTTTCTAGTAAAACTCCCAAAGTTGCATTATTTCAGGCATTATTAGCCATTTTTCATGTGTGGTGTAGATGTTATGTTTAAATAACTGTCATATTGAGTGTTACAGTATACAGTCATATTGAGTAAAACCTCATTTTTGTATTTGCAAACCATTGAAAAACAACTGTATCTAGTAAAACTTACATGTATTCAATATCACAGGCATTTTTAGACATTTTGCACGTTTGGATTAGGAATTATGTTGGAATACATTTTTATTGCTTTTTTCGCATTATCTCAGGATTCTAAGTACATTACTGTCAAATTGAGTAACAAATAAAATTTTGTTTTTGCAAACCTTACCAAATGTTTTTTTTTCAGGAAAACTCTCGAAGATGCATTTCTTCAGGCATTATTAGACATTTTGCATGTGTATTTTTGGAGTTATGTTTCAAGAACTGTCATTTTGAGTGTGACCTATAAGGGGCCAGTAAAATCTAATATTTGTATTTGTGATTCTTTCCAATATACCTGATTCTGGTAAAACTTACATGAATTCAATATTAAAGGCTTTTTAAGACAAATTTCATATTTGGTTTTGGAGTTATGATTATAAACCTTTCATATTTAGTATGACAGTTACACTGTTATATTGAATAAAAAAACTAACTTGTGTCTTTGCAAACCTTACAAAAGATCATTTTTCTAGTACAACAAAAAAACATATCTCTAGGCATTATTAGCCGTTTTGCATGTGTTGTATAGAAGTTATGTTTGAATACATTTTTATTGCTTTTTTCGCATTATCTCAGGATTCTAAGACTATTATAGTCATATTGAGTAAAAAACTACTTTTTGCATTTGCAAGATTTAAAAAAGCATATGTTTCGAGTAAAACTCCCAAAGATGCATTATTTCAGGCATTATTAGCCATTTTTCATGTGTGGTGTAGGAGTTAAGTTTAAATATCTGTCATATTGAGTGTTACAGTATACAGTCATATTGAGTAAAACCTCATTTTTGTATTTGCAAACCATTGAAAAACAATTGTATCTAGTAAAACTCACATGTATTCAATATCACAGGCATTTTTAGACATTTTGCACCTTTGGATTAGGAATTATGTTGGAATACATTTTTACTGCTTTTTTCGCATTATCTCAGGATTCTAAGTACATTACTGTCAAATTGAGTAACAAATCAAATTTTGTTTTTGCAAGCCTTACCAATTGTTTTTCATCCGGAAAACTCTCGAAGATGCATTTCTTCAGGCATTATTAGACAGTTTGCATGTGTATTTTTGGAGTTATGTTTCAAAAACTGTCATTTTGAGTGTGACTAATATGAGGCCAGTAAAATCTAATATTTGTATTTGTGATTCTTTCCAAAATACCTGATTCTGGTAAAACTTACAAAAATTCAATATTAAAGGTTTTTTAAGACAAATTTCATATTTGGTTTTGGAGTTATGATTATAAACCTTTCATATTTAGTATGGCAGTTACACTGTTATATTGAATAAAAAAACTAATTTGTGTCTTTGCAAACCTTACAAAAGATCATTGTTCTAGTACAACTAACAAAAAAACATATCTCTGGGCATTATTAGCCATTTTGCATGTGTTGTTTAGAAGTTATGTTTGAATACATTTTTATTGCTTTTTTCGCATTATCACAGTATTGTAAGTACATTACTGTCAAATTGGGTAAAATATTTCTTCTTTTTTTTGCAACCCTTACAAAATGTTTTTTTTATCCAGTAAAACTCACATTTCTTCAGGCATTTTTTTGTAATTTTGCATGTGTATTTTTGGAGATAGGGTTCAAAAACTGTCTTATTGACCAATGTGAGGCCAGTAAAACCAAATTTTTGTATTTGTGAACCTTTCCAAAATACCTAATTCAGGTAAAACTCACATAAAGTCAATATTACAGGCTTTTTTAGACAGAGTTCATGTTTGGTTTTGGAGTTATGTTAATGAACCTTTCATATTTAGTATGACAGTAATACTGTTATATCGAATAAAAAAAACAAACTTGTATCTTTGAAAACACTGTAAAAATAAATTCTGTAAAAAAAACGGTCATTTACTGGCAGCTACGGCTTTCAAACAAAAACCATAAAATTAAAGTAAAAGGATAAAAATGATCAAAAACATATTTACAGAAATTTTCATGAAATGTTTTGGGGAGAAATATCGTAATTTTACAGATTTTTACAAAATTATCAAGATCAACCACCTTTAATAAAGTGACGATGCAAACAGTTCTGCAGAAAAATACCTTTATTCTAAAGAGTTTTTCCAAATTATTACGATCAATCACCTTTAGTGAAGTGACAATGCTTGCGCTTCCACAGAAAAATACCATTGTTTAACAGATTTTTTCTGAATTGTTAGGATCAGGGGTGTCTCATTGACTTTAGCAGGGGGCCACTGGATGCAGAAAATTGATTCAAAGTGGGTTAACCTTGCATGAAACGCTATCCCAACCTAGCAACGTACTTACCAATCCCACCATTTCACCCTGAGAATTTCACTACCCTCATATAGGATTGACTCAAAGCTTGGCCGGGCGAATATGACAAGTAGTACCGCGGTGGGCTTTTTTGTACGCTCATTCACCAAATCATAAGCGCGCCAATTGAGGCATGTGATGTGCACGGTATTGTTGTGCATTTGATAGTGACTGCAAAATATACTTGGTCAACAGCCACACAGGTCACACTGACGGTGGCTGCACAAACAACTTTAACACTGTTACAAATATGCACCACACTGTGAAACCACATTGAACAAGAATGATAAACACATTTCAGGAAAACATCCTCAATGTAATAAAACATAAACACAACATAACAAATACCCAGAAGCCCAAGCAGCGCTGACTCTTCCGGGCTACATTCCCGCTACCACCCAACCCCGTGCCCCAAAACATCACCGCCCCCCTCCGTGCGTTCGTTGAGCTGGGCGGGGTTAGGTGGTGGGGGTGTATATTGTAACACATGGAATTCTAGGAATTGTTTCTGTTGTGTTAATGTTGTGTTACGGTGACGATGTTCTCCTGAAATGTGTTTGTCAGTCTTGATTAATGTGGCTCCACAGTGTGGCGCATATTTGTAACATTGTTAAAGTTGTTTGTAGGGCCACCGTCAGTGTGATCTGTATGGCTGTTGACTGTTGATTAAGAATCTCTTGCAGTATTTCATGTATGTCATATTACAGTTTGAGCATACACCTTTTATAAGAGGCTACATATATTTTTCGACTTGAATGTGAAAATACACATAAATATTGAAAATATTTGATTTACCTTAAAATTACATTTAAAACTGTTAGATTGTTAGTATGAACAAATACTTTTATATAACAAGCTACATAATTAATTAAAGTTAATTACTGTAATTTTACATGAAATTGAAAGTAATTTGAGAAAACAGAAAATAATATGTATAAATAATTTGGTATTTTTCTATAAAAAAAATAGAAATATACATAGTTTGTTATTACTGGCATATTACTTAAAATAACAGGCGTTTTTTTAATTTACAGATAATGTCTTCAATTCTACAGATTTATAACCTATTTAAAAAAATTTAAAAATTATAGTAGAAATTTAGAGTAAAGTAACCATACAAATAGGATTTTGTTTTCTCAGTGAACCCTACAGAAGATCATTTTTCTACTACAACTAACCAAGATACACATCTGTAGGAATTATTAGCCGTTTTGCATGTGTTGTTTAAAAGTTATGTTTGAAAACTTTTGTATTGGTTTTTCGCATTATCTCAGGATTCTAAGAACATTATAGCCATATTGAGTAAAAAATACTTTTTTCATTTGCAAGATTTAAAAAAGCATATGTTCCGAGTAAAACTCCCGAAGATGCATAATTTCAGGCATTATTAGCCATTTTTTATGTGTGGTGTAGGAGTTATGTTTAAATAACTGTCATATTGAGTGCTACAGTATACAGTCATATTGAGTAAAACCTAAATTTTGTATTTGCAAACCATAGAAAAACAACTGTACTATAGTAAAACTCACATGTATTCAATATCACAGGCATTTTTAGACATTTTGCACGTTTGGATTAGGAATTATGTTGGAATACATTTTCAATATAACAGTGTAACTGTCATACTGAATATGAAAGGTTTATAATCATAACTCCAAAACCAAATATGAAATTTGTCTTAAAAAGCCTTTAATATTGAATTTATGTAAATTTTACCAGAATCAGGTATTTTGGAAAGAATCACAAATACAAACATTACATTTTATTGGCCTCATATTGGTCACACTCAAAATGACAGTTTTTGAAACATAACTCCAAAAATACACATGCAAAATGTCTAATAATAACTGAAGAAAAGCATCTTCGAGAGTTTTTCAGAAAAAAAACATTTGGTAAGGTTTGCAAAAACAAAATTTGATTTGTTACTCAATTTGACAGTAATGTACTTAGAATCCTGAGATAATGCGAAAAAAGCAATAAAAATGTATTCCAACATAACTCCTAATTCAAACGTGCAAAATGTCTAAAAATGCCTGTGATATTGAATACATGTGAGTTTTACTAGATACAGTTGTTTTTCAATGGTTTGCAAATACAAAAATGAGGTTTTTCTCAATATGACTGTATACTGTAACACTCAATATGACAGTTATTTAAACATAACTCCCACACCACATATGAAAAATGGCTAATAATGCCTGAAATAATGCATCTTTGCGAGTTTTACTCGAAATATATGCTTTTTTAAATCTTGCAAATGCAAAAAGTAGTTTTTTACTCAATATGACTATAATAGTCTTAGAATCCTGATATAATGCGAAAAAAGCAATAAAAATGTATTCAAACATAACTTCTAAACAACACATGCAAAATGGCTAATAATGCCCAGAGATATGTTTTTTTGTTAGTTGTACTAGAAAAATAATGTATCTTTGGGAGTTTTACTCGAAACATATGCTTTTTTAAATCTTGCAAATGCAAAATGTAGTTTTTTACTCAATATGACTCTAATGTTCTTAGAATCCTGAGATAATGCGAAAAAAACAATAAAAATGTATTCAAACATAATTTCTAAACAACACATGCAAAATGGCTAATAATGCCTAGAGATATGAATTGTTGTTAGTTGTACTAGAAAAATGATCTTTTGTAAGGTTTGCAAAGACATAAGTTGTTTTTTTTATTCAATATAACAGTATAACTGTCATAATAAATATGAAAGGTATATAATCATAACTCCAAAACTAAACATGATTTTTTTCTAAAAAAAAGCCTGTAATATTGAATGTATGTGAGTTTTACCAGAATCAAGTATTTTGGAAAGGTTCACAAATAAAAAAATTAGGTTTTACTGGCTTCATATTGGTCATACTCAAAATGACCGTTTTTGAAACATAACTCCAAAAGTAGAAATGCAAAATGTCTAATAATACCTGAAGAAATGTATCTTTGAGACTTTTATTGGAAAAAAAAAACATTTGGTAAGGTTTGCAAAAACAAATTTGAATTTTTTTAACTAAATTTGACAGTAATGTACTTAGAATCATGAGATAATGCGAAAAAAGCAATACAAATAAATTCCAACATAATTCCTAATCCAAACGTGCAAAATGTCTAAAAATGCCTGTGATATTGAATACATGTGAGTTTTACTAGATTTGGTTGTTTTTTCATGGTTTGCAAATGCAAAAATGAGGTTTTATTTAATATGACTGTATACTGTAACACTCAATATGACAGTTATTTGAACATAACTCCTACACCACACATGAAAAATGGCTAATAATGCCTGAAATAAAGCAATACAAATGTATTCAAACATAACTTCTAAACAACACATGCAAAATGGCTAATAATGCCTAGAGATATGTATTTTTGTTAGTTGTACTAGAAAAATGATCTTTTGTAAGGTTTGCAAAGACACAAGTTAGTTTTTTTATTCAAAATAACAGTGTAACTGTCATACTAAATATGAAAGGTTTATAATCATAACTCCAAAACCAAATATGAAATTTGTCTTAAAAAGCCTTTAATATTGAATTTATGTAAATTTTACCAGATTCAGGTATTTTGGAAAGGTTCACAAATACAAAAATTAGGTTTTACTGGCCTCATATTGGTGGTACTCAAAACTACCGTTTTTGAAACATAAATCTAAAAGTAGAAATCTAAAATGTCTAATAATGCCTAAAGAAATGCATCTTTTAGAGTTTTCCTGAAAAAAAAAATTTGGTAGGGTTTGCAAAAACAAAAAATAATTTTTTACTCAATTTGACAGTAATGTACTTAGAATCCTGAGATAATGTGAAAAAAGCAATAAAAATGTATTCCAACATAATTCCTAATCCAAACGTGCAAAATGTCTAAAAATGCCTGTGATATTGAATACATGTGAGTTTTACTATAGTACAGTTGTTTTTCTATGGTTTGCAAATACAAAATTTAGGTTTTACTCAATATGACTCTATACTGTAACACTCAATATGACAGTTATTTAAACATAACTCCTACACCACACATGAAAAATGGCTAATAATGCCTGAAATAATGCATATTTGGGAGTTTTACTCGGAACAAATGCTTTTTTAAATCTTGCAAATGCAAAAAGTATTTTTTACTCGATATGACTATAATGTTCTTAGAATCCTGAGATAATGCGAAAAAGCAATACAAAAGTTTTCAAACATAACTTTTAAACAACACATGCAAAACGGCTAATAATTCCTAGAGATGTGTATCTTAGTTAGTTGTAGTAGAAAAATGATCCTTTGTAGGGTTCACTGGGAAAACAAAATCCTATTTGTATGGTTAGTTTACCCTAAATTTCTACTATAATTTTTCAATTTTTTAAATAGGTTATAAATCTGTAGAATTGAAGACATTATCTGTAAATAAAAAAAACGCCTGTTATTTTAAGTAATATGCCAGTAGACAAACTATGTATATTCCTTTTTTTTTTACAGAAAAATACCAAATTATTTATACATATTATTTTCTGTTTTCTCAAATGACTTTCAATTTCATGTAAAATTACAGTAATTAACTTTAATTAAATATGTAGCTTGTTATATAAAAGTATTTGTTCATACTAACAATCTAACAGTTGTATATGTAATTTTAAGGTAAATCAAATGTTTTCAATATTTATGTGTATTTTCACATTCAAGTCAAAAAAATATATGTAGCCTCTAATAAAATGTGTATGCTCAAACTGTAATATGACGTCCCTGATATACTGCAAGAGATTCTTAATCAACAGTCAACAGCCATACAGATCACACTGACAGTGGCCGTACAAACATCTTTAATAATGTTACAAATATGCGCCACACTGTGGAGCCACATCAAACAAGACTGACAAACACATTTCAGGAGAACATCGTCACCGTAACACAACATTAACACAACAGAAACAATTCCTAGAATTCCATGTGTTACAATATACACCCCCACCACCTAACCTCGCCCAGCTCAACCTACGCACGGAGGGGGGGCGGTGATTTTTTTGGGGCACGGGGTTGGGTGGTAGCGGGATTGTAGCCCGGAAGTGTCAGCGCCGCTTGGGCTTCTAGGTATTTGTTATGTTGTGTTTATGTTTTATTACAGTGAGGATGTTTTCCTGAAATGTGTTTATCATTCTTGTTCGATGTGGGTTCACAGTGTGGTGCATATTTGTAACAGTGTTAAAGTTGTTTGTACAGCCACCGTCAGTGTGACCTGTGTGGCTGTTGACCAAGTATATCTTGCAGTCACCTTTCAAATGAATGACAAAACCGTGCTCATCACATGCCTCAATTGGCACGCTGATGATTTGATGAATGAGCGCTCAATAAAACCCACCGTTGTGTTACGTGTCATATTCGCCCGGCCAAACTTTGAGTCAACCCTACAGGAGGGTCAGTGAAATTCTCGTGGTGAAATGATAGGAATGGTAAGTATGTAGCTAGGGTGGGATAGCCATTCATGCAAGGTTAACCCACTTTGTATCAATCTCCTGTATCCAGTGGCCCCCCCGCTAAAGTCAATGAGACACCCCTGATCCTAACAATTCAGAAAAAATCTGTTAAACAATGGTATTTTTCTGTGGAACCGCCAGCATTGTCACTTCACTAAAGGTGGTTGATCGTAATAATTTGGAAATACTCTTAAGAATAAGGTTTTTTTTTTCTGCGGAACTGTTTGCATCGTCACTTTATTAAAGGTGGTTGATCTTAATAATTTAGTAAAAATCTGTAAAATTACGATATTTCTCCCCAAAACGTTTCATGAAAATTTCTGTAAATATAATGTTTTTGATCATTATTTGGTTTACAATGTTTTACTTTAATTTTATGGTTTTTGTTTGGCAGCCGTAGCTGCCAGTAAATGACCGTTTTTTTTACAGAATTTATTTTTACAGTGTTTGCGAAGACACAATTTTTCATTTTATTTAATATAACACTATAACTGTCATACTAAATATGAAAGGTTCATAAACATAACTCCAAAACCAAAGATGAAATCTGTCTAAAAAAGCCTGTATTATTGACTTTATGTGAGTTTTACCTGAATTAAGAATTTTGGAAAGTTTCACAAATACAAAAATTTGGTTTTACTGGCCACACATTGGTCACACTGAATAAGACAGTTTTTGAACCATATCTCCAAAAATACACATGCAAAATTACAAAAAAATGCCTGAAGAAATGTATCTTTGTGAGTTTTACTGGAAAAAAAAACATTTTGTAAGGTTTGCAAAAACAAAAAGAAATGTTTTGTAATGTTAATGTAATTTTAAGGTAAATTAATTTTTTTTAATATTTATGTGTATTTTCACCTTCAGGCGAAAAATATATGTAGCCTCTTATAAAAGGTTTATGCTCAAACTAACATTTACATTTTTTTCCCTCTAATATGACATACATGAGTGACTGCAAGACATACTTAATCAACAGTCAACAGCCTTACAAATCACACTGACGGTGGCCGTACAAAAAAATTTAACAATGTTACAAATATGCGCCACATTGTGGAGCCACATCAAACAAGAATGACAAACACATTTCAGGAGAACATCTTCACCGTAACACAACATTAACACAACAAAAACAAAACCCAGAATTCCATGTGTTACAATATACACCCCCACCACCTAACCCCGCCCACCTCAACCAACGCATGGAGGGGGGCGGTGATGTTTTGGGGTGCGGGGTTGGGTGGTAGCAGGGGTGTAGCCCGGAAGAGTCAGCGCTGCATGGGCTTGTAGGTATTTGTTATGTTATGTTGTGTGTATGTTTTGTTACAGTGAGGTGGTTTCCTGAAATGTGTTTATCATTCTTGTTCGATGTGGATTCACAGTGTGGTGCATATTTTGTAACAGTGTTAAAGTTGTTTGTACAGCCACCAGCAGTGTGACCTGTGTGGCTGTTGACCAAGTATGTTTTGCAATCACTATCACGTGCATGACAATACCATGCACATCACACTCATCAGTAGGCATGCTGATGATTTGGTGAATGAGTGTATGAGAAGTCAACCGGCCAGACTTTGGGTCAATCCTACATGAGAGTCAGTAAAATTCTCACAGTGAAATGGTAGGATCGGTAAGTATGTTGCTAGGGTGGGGTAGCCATTCATGCAAGGTGAATCCACTTTGCATCAAGTTCCTGCATGCAGTGGCCCCCCGCTAAAGTCAATGAGACACCCCTGATCCTAACAATTCAGAAAAAATCTGTAAAACAATGGTATTTTTCTGTGGAACCGCCAGCATTGTCACTTTACTAAAAGTGGTTGATCGTAATAATTTGGAAAAACTCTTTAGAATAAAGGTATTTTTCTGCAGAACTGTTTGCATCGTCACTTTATTAAAGGTGGTTGATCTTAATAATTTAGTTAAAATCTGTAAAATTACGATATTTCACCCCAAAACGTTTCATGAAAATTTCTGTAAATATAATATTTTTGATCATTATTTGGTTTACAATGTTTTACTTTAGTTTTATGGTTTTTGTTTGGCAGCCGTAGCTGCCAGTAAATGACCGTTTTTTTACAAAATTTATTTTTACAGTGTTTGCAAAGATAAAAGTTAGTTTTTTTATTCAATATAACAGTAAAACTGTCATACTAAATATGAAAGGTTCATAAACATAACTCCAAAACCAAACATGAAATCTGTCTAAAAAAGCCTGAATTTTGACTTTATGTGAGTTTTACCTGAATTAGGTATTTTGGAAAGGTTCACAAATACAAACATTTGGTTTTACTGGCCTCACATTGGTCACACTCAATAAGACAGTTTTTGAACCCTATCTCCAAAAATACACATGCAAAATTACAAAAAATGCCTGAAGAAATGTATCTTTGTGAGTTTTAATGAATAAAAAAAACATTTTGTAAGGTTTGCAAAAACAAAAAGAAATGTTCTACCCAATTTGACAGTAATGTACTTAAAATCCTGAGATAATGCAAAAAGAGCAATAAAAATGTATTCCAACATAATTCCTAATCCAAACGTGCAAAATGTCTAAAAATGCCTGTGATATTGAATCCATGTGAGTTTTACTAGATATAGTTGATTTTCTATGGTTTGCAAAAACAAAAATTAGGTTTTACTCAATATGACTGTATACTGTAACACTCGATATGACAGTTATTTAAACATAACTCCTACACCACACATGGCTAATAATGCCTGAAATAATGCATCTTTGGGAGTTTTACTCGAAACGATTGTTTTTTTAAATCTTTGCAATGCAAAAAATAGTTTTTTTACTCAATATGACAATAATGTTCTTGGAATCCTGAGATAATGCGAAAAAAGCAATAAAAAAGTTTTCAAACACAACTTTTAAACAACACATGCAAAACGGCTAATAATGCCTAGAGATGTGTATCTTTGTTAGTTGTAGTAGAAAAATGATCTTTTGTAGGGTTCACTGTAAAAAAAAAAATCCAATTTTTATGGTTAGTTTACTTTAAATTTCTACTGTAATTTTTCATTTTTTTTTAGATAGGTTATAAAACTGTAGAATTCAAGACATTATCTGTAAATAAACAAACTGCCTGTTATTTTGAATAATATACCAGTAATGACGAACTATGTATATTCCTATTTTTTTACAGAAAAATACCAAATTAATTATACATATTATTTTCTGTTTTCTCAAATTACTTTCAATTTCATGTAAAATTACAGTAATTAACTTTAATTAAATATGTAGCTTGTTATATAAAAGTATGTGTCCATACTAACAATCTAAAAGTTTTATATGTAATTTTAAGGTAAATCAAATTTTTTTAATACTTATGTGTATTTTCACATTCAAAGCGAAAAATATATGTAGCCTCTTATAAAAGGTTTATGCTCAAACTAACTATTACATTTTTTTCCCTGTAATATGACATACATGAATGACTGCAAGACATACTTAATCAACAGTCAACAGCCTTACAGATCACACTGACGGTGGCCGTACAAACGACTTTAACAATGTTACAAATATGCGCCACACTGTGGAGCCACATCAAACAAGACTGACAAACACATTTCAGGAGAACATCGTCACCGTAACACAACATTAACACAACAGAAAGTATTCCTAGAATTCCATGTGTTACAATATACACCCCCACCACCTAACCCCGCCCAGCTCAACCAACGCACGGAGGGGGCCGGTGATGTTTTGGGGCACGGGGTTGGGCGGTAGCGGGATTGTAGCCCGGAAGAGTCAGCGCTGCTTGGGCTTCTGGGTATTTGTTATGTTGTGTTTATGTTTTATTACAGTGAGGATGTTTTCCTGAAATGTGTTTATCATTCTTGTTCGATGTGGGTTCACAGTGTGGTGCATATTTGTAACAGTGTTAAAGTTGTTTGTAGAGCCACCGTCAGTGTGACCTGTGTGGCTGTTGACCAAGTATATCTTGCAGTCACCTTTCAAATGAACGACAAAACCGTGGTCATCACATGCCTCAATTGGTACGCTGATGATTTGATGAATGAGCGTTCAATAAAACCCACCGTTGTATTACGTGTCATATTCGCCCGGCCAAACTTTGAGTCAACCCTACATTAGGGTCAGTGAAATTTTCGTGGTAAAATGATAGGAATGGTAAGTATGTAGCTAGGGTGGGATAGCCATTCATGCAAGGTTAACCCACTTTGTATCAATTTCCTGCATCCAGTGGCCCCCTGCTAAAGTCAATGAAACACCCCTGATCCTAACAATTCAGAAAAAATCTGTTTAACAATGGTATTTTTCTGTGGAACCGCCAGCATTGTCACTTCACTAAAGGTGGTTGATCGTAATTATTTGGAAAAACTCTGAAGAATAAAGTTTTTTTTTTCTGCGGAACTGTTTGCATCGTCACTTTATTAAAGGTGGTTGATCTTAATAATTTTGTAAAAATCTGTAAAACTACGATATTTCTCCCCAAAACATTTCATGAAAATTTCTGTAAATATAATGTTTTTGATCATTATTTGGTTTACAATGTTCCATCCATCCATCCATTTTCTACCGCTTATACCCTTTTGGGGTCGCGGGGGGCGCTGGCGCCTATCTCAGCTACAATCGGGCGGAAGGCGGGGTACACCCTGGACAAGTCGCCACCTCATCGCAGGGCCAACACAGATAGACAAACAACATTCACACTCACATTCACACACTAGGGCCAATTTAGTGTTGCCAATCAACCTATCCCCAGGTGCATGTCTTTGGAAGTGGGAGGAAGCCGGAGTACCCGGAGGGAACCCACGCATTCACGGGGAGAACATGCAAACTCCACACAGAAAGATCCCGAGCCTGGATTTGAACCCAGGACTGCAGGAACTTCGTATTGTGAGGCAGACGCACTAACCCCTCTTCCACCGTGAAGCCCTGGTTTACAATGTTTTACTTTAATTTTATGGTTTTTGTTTGACAGCCGTAGCTGCCAGTAAATGACCGTTTTTTTACAGAATTCATTTTTACAGTGTTTTCAAAGATACAAGTTTGATTTTTTATTCGATATAACAGTATTACTGTCATACTAAATATGAAAGGTTCATAAACATAACTCCAAAACCAAACATGAAATCTGTCTAAAAAAGCCTGTAATATTGACTTTATGTGAGTTTTACCTGAATTAGGTATTTTGGAAAGGTTCACAAATACAAACATTTGGTTTTACTGGCCTCACATTGGTCACACTCAATAAGACAGTTATTGAACCATATCTCCAAAAATACACATGCAAAATTACAAAAAAATGCCTGAAAAAATATGTATTTGTTTTACTGGAATAAAAACATTTTGTTAGGTTTGCAGAAACAAAAAGAAATGTTTTACCCAATTTGACAGTAATGTACTTAAAATCCTGAGATAATGCAAAAAGAGCAATAAAAATGTATTCCAACATAATTCCTAATCCAAACGTGCAAATTGTCTAAAAATGCCTGTGATATTGAATCCATGTGAGTTTTACTAGATACAGTTGCTTTTCTATGGTTTGCAAATACAAAAATTTGGTTTTATTCAATATGACTGTATACTGTAACACTCAATATGACAGTTACATAAACATAACTCCTACACCACACATGAAAAATGGCTAATAATGCCTGAAATAATGCATTTTTGGGAGTTTTACTCGAAACGATTGCTTTTTTAAATCTTTGTAATGCAAAAAATTGTTGTTCTACTCAATATGACTATAATGTTCTTAGAATCCTAAGATAATGCAAAAAGCAATAAAAATGTTTTCAAACATAACTTCTATAAAACTCTTGTAAAATGGCTAATAATGCCTAGAGACATGTATTTTCGTTAGTTGTACTAGAAAAATGATCTTTTGTGAGGTTCACAAAGACACAAGTTAGTTTTTTTATTCAATATAACAGTGTAACCGTCATACTAAATATGAAAGGTTTATAATCTTAACTCCAAAACCATATAAGAAATTTCTCTAAAAAAAAGTCTGTAATATTGAATTTATGTGAGTTTTAGAAGAATCAGTCATTTTGGAAAACTTCACAAATACAACAATTAGGTTTTACTGGCCTCATATTGATCAAACTCAAAATGACATTTTTGAAACATAACTCCAAAAATATGCATGCAAAATGTCTAAGAATGCCTGAAGAAATGTCTCTTTGAGAGTTTTCCTGGAAAAAAAAACATTTGGTAAGGTTTGAATTAACAAAAAGTATTTTTATAATAAATTTGACAGTAAATTACTTAGAATCCTGAGATAATACGAAAAAAAGCAATAAAAATGTATTCCAACATAATTCCCAATCCAAACGTGCAAAATATCTGAAAATGCCTGTGATATTCAATAAATGTGAGTTGTACTAGATACACTTGTTTTTCTATGGTTTGCAAATACAAAATTTAGGTTTTACTCAATATGAATGTATACTGTAACACTAAATATGACAGTTATTTAAACATAATTCCTAGACCACACATGAAAAATGACTAATAATGCCTGAAATAATGCATGTTTGTGAGTATTACTCGAAACGATTGCTTTTTTAAATGTTGCAAATGCATAATGTATTTTTTTACTCAATATGACCATAATGTTCTTTGAATTCTGAGATCATTCGAAAAAAAGAAATAAAATTGTATTCAAACATAACTTCCAAACAACACATGCAAAATGGCTAATAATGACTAGAGATATGAATTTTCGTTAGTTGTACTAGAAAAATTATCTTTTGTAAGGTTAACAAAGACACAAGTTAGTTTTTTTATTCAATATAACAGTATAACTGTCATACTAAATATGAAATGTTTAAAATCATAACTCCAAAACCAAACATTAAATCTTCCTAAAAAAAAAAGCCTGTAATATTGAATTTATGTTAGTTTTAGCAGAATCAGGTATTTTGGAAAGGTTCACACATACAAAAATTGGGTTTTACCGGCCTCATATTGGTCACACTCATAATGACAATTTTGAAACATAACTCCAAAAGTAGAAATGCAAATAGTCTAATAATGCCTGAAGAAATGTATCTTTGAGAGTTTTCCTGAAAAAAAAAAGTTTGGTAAGGTTTGCAATAAAAGAAAGTATTTTTTTTACTAAATTTGACAGTCATGTACTTAGAATCCTGAGATAATGCGAAAAAAGCAATAAATATGTATTCCAACATAATTCCTAATCCAAACGTGCAAAATGTCTAAAAATGCCTGTGATATTGAATACATGTGAGTTTTACTAGATTTGGTTGTTTTTTCATGGTTTGCAAATACAAAAATGAGGTTTTATTTAATATGACTGTATACTGTAACACTCAATATGACAGTTATTTGAACATAACTCCTACACCACACATGAAAAATGGCTAATAATGCCTGAAATAAAGCAATACAAATGTATTCAAACATAACTTCTAAACAACACATGCAAAATGGCTAATAATGCCTAGAGATATGTATTTTTGTTAGTTGTACTAGAAAAATGATCTTTTGTAAGGTTTGCAAAGACACAAGTTAGTTGTTTTATTCAATATAACAGTGTAACTGCCATTCTAAATATGAAAGGTTTATAATCATAACTCCAAAACCAAATATGAAATTTGTCTTAAAAAGCCGTTAATATTGAATTTATGTAAATTTTACCAGAATCAGGTATTTTGGAAAGAATCCCAAATACAAATATTAGATTTTACTCGCCTCATATTGGTCACACTCAAAATGACAGTTTTTGAAACATAACTCCAAAAATACACATGCAAAATGTCTAATGATGCCTGAAGAAATGCATCTTCGAGAGTTTTCCTGAAAAAAAAAAACATTTGGTAAGGTTTGCAAAAACAAAATTTGATTCGTTACTCAATTTGACAGTAATGTACTTAGAATCCTGAGATAATGCAAAAAAGCAATAAAAATGTATTCCAACATAATTCCTAATCCAAACGTGCAAAATGTCTAAAAATGCCTGTGATATTGAATACATGTGAGTTTTACTAGATACAGTTGTTTTTCAATGATTTGCAAATACAAAAATGAGGTTTTACTCAATATGACTGTATACTGTAAGACTCAATATGACAGTTATTTAAACATAACTCCTACACCACACATGAAAAATGGCTAATAATGCCTGAAATAATGCATCTTTGCGAGTTTTACTCGAAACATATGCTTTTTTAAATCTTGCAAATGCAAAAAGTAGTTTTTTACTCAATATGACTATTATAGTCTTAGAATCCTGAGATAATGCGAAAAAAGCAATAAAAATGTATTCAAACATAACTTCTAAACAACACATGCAAAATGGCTAATAATGCCCAGAGATATGTTTTTTTGTTAGTTGTACTAGAAAAATGAATTTTTGTAAGGTTTGCAAAGACACAAGTTAGTTTTTTTATTCAATATAACAGTGTAACTGTCATACTAAATATGAAAGGTTTATAATAATAACTCCAAAACTAAATATGAAATGTGTCTTGAAAAGCCTTTAATATTGAATTTATGTAAGAGTTACCTGAATCAGGTATTTTGGAAAGAATCCCAAATACAAATATTAGATTTTACTGGCCTCATATTGGTCACACTCAAAATGACAGTTTTTGAAACATAACTCCAAAAATACACATGCAAATAGTCTAATAATGCCTGAAGAAATGCATCTTCGAGAGTTTTCCAGAAAAAAAACATTTGTTAAGGTTTGCAAAAACAAAATTTGATTTGTTACTCAATTTGACAGTGATGTACTTAGAATCTTGAGATAATGCGAAAAAAGCAATAAAAATGTATTCCAACATAATTCCTAATTCCAAACGTGCAAAATGTCTAAAAATGCCTGCGATATTGAATACATGTGAGTTTTACTAGATACAGTTGTTTTTCAATGGTTTGCAAATACAAAAATGAGGTTTTACTCAATATGACTGTATACTGTAACACTCAATATGACAGTTATTTAAACATAACTCCAACACCACACATGAAAAATGGCTAATAATGCCTGAAATAATGCATCTTTGGGATTTTTACTCGAAACATATGCTTTTTTAAATCTTGCAAATGCAAAAAGTAGTTTTTTACTCAATACGACTATAATAGTCTTACAATCCTGAGATAATGCAAAAAAAGCAATAAAAATGTATTCAAACATAACTTCTAAACAACATATGCAAAATGGTTAATAGTGCCCAGAGATATGTTTTTTTGTTAGTCGTACTAGAAAAATGATCTTTTGTAAGGTGTGCATGGACACAAGTTAGTTTTTTTATTCAATATAACAGTGTAGCTGCCATACTAAATATGAAAGGTTTATAATCATAACTCCAAAACCAAAGATGAAATTTGTCTTAAAAAGCTTTTAATATTGAATTTATGTAAATTTTAGCAGAATCAGGTGTTTTGGAAAGGTTCACAAATACAAATATTAGATTTTACTGGCCTCATATTGGTCTAACTCAAAATGACAGATTTTGAAACATAACTGCAAAAATACACATGCAAAATGTCTAATATCGCCTGAAGAAAAGCATCTTCGAGAGTTTTCCAGAAAAAAAACATTTGGTAAGGTTTGCAAAAACAACATTTTATTTGTTACTCAATTTGACAGTAATGTACTTAGAATCCTGAGATAATGCGAAAAAAGCAATAAAAATGTATTCCAACATAATTCCTAATTCAAACGTGCGAAATGTCTAAAAATGCCTGTGATATTGAATACATGTGAGTTTTATTAGATACAGTTGTTTTTCAATGGTTTGCAAATACAAAAATTATGTTTTTCTCAATATGACTGTATACTGTAACACTCAATATGACAGTTATTTAAACATAACTCCTACACCACACATGAAAAATGGCTAATAATGCCTGAAATAATGCATCTTTGCGAGTTTTACTCGAAACATATGCTTTTTTAAATCTTGCAAATGCAAAAAGGAGTTTTTTACTCAATATAACTATAATAGTCTTAGAATCCTGAGATAATGCGAAAAAAGCAATAAAAATGTATTCAAACATAACTTCTAAACAACACATGCAAAATGGCTAATAGTAACTAGAGATATGTTTTTTTTGTTAGTTGTACTAGAAAACTGATCTTTTGTAAGGTTTGCAAAGACACAAGTTAGTTTTTTTTATTCAATATATCACTGTAACTGTCATACTAAATATGAAAGGTTTATAATCATAAATCCAAAACCAAATATGAAATTTGTCTTAAAAAGCCTTTACTATTGAATTTATGTAAGTTTTACCAGAATCAGGTATTTTGGAAAGAATCACAAATACAAATATTAGATTTTACTGGCCTCATATTGGTCACACTCAAAATGACAGTTTTTGAAACATAACTCCAAAAATACACATGCAAAATGTCTAATAATGCCTGAAAAAAATGCATCTTCGAGAGTTTTCATGAAAAAAAACATTTTGTAAGCTTTGCAAAAACAAAATTTGATTTGTTACTCAATTTGACAGGAATGTACTCAGAAGGTTTGTAATCATAACTCCAAAACCAAATATGAAATTTGTCTTAAAAAGCCTTTAATATTGAATTTTTGTAGGTTTTACCAGAATCAGGTATTTTGGAAAGAATCACAAATACAAATATTAGATTTTACTGGCCTCATATTAGTCACACTCAAAATGACAGTTTTTGAAACATAACTCCAAAAATACACATGCAAAATGTCTAATAATGCCTGAAGAAATGCATCTTCGAGAGTTTTCCTGAAAAAAAAAATTTGGTAAGGTTTGCAAAAAAAAAAATTGATTTGTTACTCAATGTGACAGTAATGTACTTAGAATCCTGAGATAATGCGAAAAAAGCAATAAAAATGTATTCCAACATAATTCCTAATCCAAACGTGCAAAATGTCTAAAAATGCCTGTGATATTGAATACATGTGAGTTTTACTAGATACAGTTGTTTTTCAATGGTTTGCAAATACGAAAATTATGTTTTTCTCAATATGACTGCATACTGTAACACTCAATATGACAGTTATTTAAACATAACTCCTACACCACACATGAAAAATGGCTAATAATGCCTAAATAATGCATCTTTGCGAGTTTTACTCGAAATATATGCTTTTTTAAATCTTGCAAATGCAAAAAGTAGTTTTTTACTCAATATGACTATAATAGTCTTAGAATCCTGAGATAATGCGAAAAAAGCAATGAAAATGTATTCAAACATAACTTCTAAACAACACATGCAAAATGGCTAATAATGCCTAGAGATATGTTTTTTTGTTAGTTGTACTAGAAAATGATCTTTTGTAAGGTTTGCAAAGATACAAATACGTTTTTTTATTCAATATAACAGTGTAACTGTCATACTAAATATGAAAGGTTTATAATCATAACTCCAAAACCAAATATGAAATTTGTCATAAAAAGCCTTTAATATTGAATTTATGTAAGTTTTACCAGAATCAGGTATTTTGGAAAGAATCACAAATACAAATATTAAATTTTACTGGCCTCATATTGGTCACACTCAAAATGACAGTTTTTGAAACATAACTCCAAAAATACACATGCAAAATGTCTAATAATGCCTGAAGAAATGCATCTTCGAGAGTTTTCCAGAAAAAAAAACATTTGGTAAGGTTTGCAAAAACAAAATTTGATTTGTTACTCAATTTGACAGTGATGTACTTAGAATCCTGAGATAATGCGAAAAAAGCAATAAAAATGTATTCCAACATAATTCCTAATCCAAACGTGCAAAATGTCTAAAAATGCCTGTGACATTGAATACATGTGAGTTTTACTAGATACAGTTGTTTTTCAATGGTTTGCATATACTACAATGAGGTTTTACTCAATATGACTGTATACTGTAACACTCAATATGACAGTTATTTAAACACAACTCCTACACCACACATGAAAAATGGCTAATAATGCCTGAAATAATGTATCTTTGGGAGTTTTATTCGAAACATATGCTTTTTTAAATCTTGCAAATGCAAAAAGTAGTTTTTTACTCAATATGACTATAATAGTCTTAGAATCCTGAGATAATGCGAAAAAAGCAATAAAAATGTATTCAAACATAACTTCTAAACAACAGATGCAAAATGGCTAATAATGCCCAGAGATATGTTTTTTTGTTAGTTTTACTAGAAAAATTATCTTTTGCAAGGTTTGCAAAGACAAAAAATAGTTTTTTTATTCAATATAACAGTGTAACTGTCATACTAAATATGAAAGGTTTATAATCATAACTCCAAAACCAAATATGAAATGTGTCTTAAAAAGCCTTTAATATTGAATTTATGTAAGTTTTAGCAGAATCAGGTATTTTGGAAAGAATCACAAATACAAATATTAGATTTTACTGGCCTCATATTGGTCACACTCAAAATGACAGTTTTTGAAACATAACTCCAAATATACACATGCAAAATGTCTAATAATGCCTGAAGAAATGCATCTTCGAGAGTTTTCCTGAAAAAAAAAACATTTGGTAAGGTTTGCAAAAAAAAAATTTGATTTGTTACTCAATGTGACAATAATGTACTTAGAATCCTGAGATAATGCGAAAAAAGCAATAAAAATGTATTCCAACATAATTCCTAATCCAAACGTGCCAAATGTCTAAAAATGCCTGTGCTGTTGAATACATGTGAGTTTTACTAGATACAGTTGTTTTTCAATGGTTTGCAAATACAAAAATGAGGTTTTACTCAATATGACTGTATACTGTAACACTCAATATGACAGTTATTTAAACATAACTCCTACACCACACATGAAAAATGGCTAATAATGCCTGAAATAATGCATCTTTGGGAGTTTTACTCGAAACATATGCTTTTTTAAATCTTGCAAATGCAAAAAGTAGTTTTTTACTCAATATGACTATAATAGTCTTAGAATCCTGAGATAATGCGAAAAAAGCAATAAAAATGTATTCAAACATAACTTCTAAACAACACATGCAAAATGGCTAATAATGCCCAGAGATATGTTTTTTTGTTAGTTGTACTAGAAAAATGAATTTTTGTAAGGTTTGCAAAGACACAAGTTAGTTTTTTTATTCAATATAACAGTGTAACTGTCATACTAAATATGAAAGGTTTATAATCATAACTCCAAAACCAAATATGAAATTTCTCTTAAAAAGCTTTTAATATTGAATTCATGTAAGTTTTACCAGAATCAGGTATTTTGGAAAGAATCACAAATACAAATATTAGATTTTACTGGCCTCATATTGGTCACACTCAAAATGACAGTTTTTGAGACATAACTCCAAAAATACACATGCAAATAGTCTAATAATGCCTGAAGAAATGCATCTTCGAGGGTTTTCCAGAAAAAAAAACATTTGGTAAGGTTTGCAAAAACAAAATTTGATTTGTTACTCAATTTGACAGTGATGTACTTAGAATCCTGAGATAATGCGAAAAAAGCAATAAAAATGTATTCCAACATAATTCCTAATCCAAACGTGCCAAATGTCTAAAAATGCCTGTGATGTTGAATACATGTGAGTTTTACTAGATACAGTTGTTTTTCAATGGTTTGCAAATACAAAAATGAGGTTTTACTCAATCTGACTGTATACTGTAACACTCAATATGACAGTTATTTAAACATAACTCCTACACCACACATGAAAAATGGCTAATAATGCCTGAAATAATGCATCTTTGGGAGTTTTACTCGAAACATATGCTTTTTTAAATCTTGCAAATGCAAAAAGTAGTTTTTTACTCAATACGACTATAATAGTCTTACAATCCTGAGATAATGCGAAAAAAGCAATAAAAATGTATTCAAACATAACTTCTAAACAACACATGCAAAATGGCTAATAATGCCCAGAGATATGTTTTTTTCTTAGTTGTACTAGAAAAATGAATTTTTGTAAGGTTTGCAAAGACACAAGTTAGTTTTTTTATTCAATATAACAGTGTAACTGTCATACTAAATATGAAAGGTTTATAATAACAACTCCAAAACTAAATATGAAATTTGTCTTGAAAAGCCTTTAATATTGAATTTATGTAAGAGTTACCAGAATCAGGTATTTTGGAAAGAATCCCAAATACAAATATTAGATTTTACTGGCCTCATATTGGTCACACTCAAAATGACAGTTTTTGAAACATAACTCCAAAAATGCACATGCAAATAGTCTAATAATGCCTGAAGAAATGCATCTTCGAGAGTTTTCCAGAAAAAAAACATTTGTTAAGGTTTGCAAAAACAAAATTTGATTTGTTACTCAATTTGACAGTGATGTACTTAGAATCCTGAGATAATGCGAAAAAAGCAATAAAAATGTATTCCAACATAATTCCTAATCCAAACGTGCAAAATGTCTAAAAATGCCTGTGACATTGAATACATGTGAGTTTTACTAGATACAGTTGTTTTTCAATGGTTTGCAAATACTACAATGAGGTTTTACTCAATATGACTGTATACTGTAACACTCAATATGACAGTTATTTAAACACAACTCCTACACCACACATGAAAAATGGCTAATAATGCCTGAAATAATGTATCTTTGGGAGTTTTACTCGAAACATATGCTTTTTTAAATCGTGCAAATGCAAAAAGTAGTTTTTTACTCAATATGACTATAATAGTCTTAGAATCCTGAGATAATGCGAAAAAAGCAATAAAAATGTATTCAAACATAACTTCTAAACAACAGATGCAAAATGGCTAATAATGCCCAGAGATATGTTTTTTTGTTAGTTTTACTAGAAAAATTATCTTTTGCAAGGTTTGCAAAGACAAAAAATAGTTTTTTTATTCAATATAACAGTGTAACTGTCATACTAAATATGAAAGGTTTATAATCATAACTCCAAAACCAAATATGAAATGTGTCTTAAAAAGCCTTTAATATTGAATTTATGTAAGTTTTAGCAGAATCAGGTATTTTGGAAAGAATCACAATTACAAATATTAGATTTTACTGGCCTCATATTGGTCACACTCAAAATGACAGTTTTTGAAACATAACTCCAAATATACACATGCAAAATGTCTAATAATGCCTGAAGAAATGCATCTTCGAGAGTTTTCCAGAAAAAAACATTTGTTAAGGTTTGCAAAAACAAAATTTGATTTGTTACTCAATTTGACAGTGATGTACTTAGAATCCTGAGATAATGCGAAAAAAGCAATAAAAATGTATTCCAACATAATTCCTAATCCAAACGTGCAAAATGTCTAAAAATGCCTGTGACATTGAATACATGTGAGTTTTACTAGATACAGTTGTTTTTCAATGGTTTGCATATACTACAATGAGGTTTTACTCAATATGACTGTATACTGTAACACTCAATATGACAGTTATTTAAACACAACTCCTACACCACACATGAAAAATGGCTAATAATGCCTGAAATAATGTATCTTTGGGAGTTTTACTCGAAACATATGCTTTTTTAAATCTTGCAAATGCAAAAAGTAGTTTTTTACTCAATATGACTATAATAGTCTTAGAATCCTGAGATAATGCGAAAAAAGCAATAAAAATGTATTCAAACATAACTTCTAAACAACAGATGCAAAATGGCTAATAATGCCCAGAGATATGTTTTTTTGTTAGTTTTACTAGAAAAATTATCTTTTGCAAGGTTTGCAAAGACAAAAAATAGTTTTTTTATTCAATATAACAGTGTAACTGTCATACTAAATATGAAAGGTTTATAATCATAACTCCAAAACCAAATATGAAATGTGTCTTAAAAAGCCTTTAATATTGAATTTATGTAAGTTTTAGCAGAATCAGGTATTTTGGAAAGAATCACAAATACAAATATTAGATTTTACTGGCCTCATATTGGTCACACTCAAAATGACAGTTTTTGAAACATAACTCCAAATATACACATGCAAAATGTCTAATAATGCCTGAAGAAATGCATCTTCGAGAGTTTTCCTGAAAAAAAAAACATTTGGTAAGGTTTGCAAAAAAAAAATTTGATTTGTTACTCAATGTGACAATAATGTACTTAGAATCCTGAGATAATGCGAAAAAAGCAATAAAAATGTATTCCAACATAATTCCTAATCCAAACGTGCCAAATGTCTAAAAATGCCTGTGCTGTTGAATACATGTGAGTTTTACTAGATACAGTTGTTTTTCAATGGTTTGCAAATACAAAAATGAGGTTTTACTCAATATGACTGTATACTGTAACACTCAATATGACAGTTATTTAAACATAACTCCTACACCACACATGAAAAATGGCTAATAATGCCTGAAATAATGCATCTTTGGGAGTTTTACTCGAAACATATGCTTTTTTAAATCTTGCAAATGCAAAAAGTAGTTTTTTACTCAATATGACTATAATAGTCTTAGAATCCTGAGATAATGCGAAAAAAGCAATAAAAATGTATTCAAACATAACTTCTAAACAACACATGCAAAATGGCTAATAATGCCCAGAGATATGTTTTTTTGTTAGTTGTACTAGAAAAATGAATTTTTGTAAGGTTTGCAAAGACACAAGTTAGTTTTTTTATTCAATATAACAGTGTAACTGTCATACTAAATATGAAAGGTTTATAATCATAACTCCAAAACCAAATATGAAATTTCTCTTAAAAAGCTTTTAATATTGAATTCATGTAAGTTTTACCAGAATCAGGTATTTTGGAAAGAATCACAAATACAAATATTAGATTTTACTGGCCTCATATTGGTCACACTCAAAATGACAGTTTTTGAGACATAACTCCAAAAATACACATGCAAATAGTCTAATAATGCCTGAAGAAATGCATCTTCGAGGGTTTTCCAGAAAAAAAAACATTTGGTAAGGTTTGCAAAAACAAAATTTGATTTGTTACTCAATTTGACAGTGATGTACTTAGAATCCTGAGATAATGCGAAAAAAGCAATAAAAATGTATTCCAACATAATTCCTAATCCAAACGTGCCAAATGTCTAAAAATGCCTGTGATGTTGAATACATGTGAGTTTTACTAGATACAGTTGTTTTTCAATGGTTTGCAAATACAAAAATGAGGTTTTACTCAATCTGACTGTATACTGTAACACTCAATATGACAGTTATTTAAACATAACTCCTACACCACACATGAAAAATGGCTAATAATGCCTGAAATAATGCATCTTTGGGAGTTTTACTCGAAACATATGCTTTTTTAAATCTTGCAAATGCAAAAAGTAGTTTTTTACTCAATACGACTATAATAGTCTTACAATCCTGAGATAATGCGAAAAAAGCAATAAAAATGTATTCAAACATAACTTCTAAACAACACATGCAAAATGGCTAATAATGCCCAGAGATATGTTTTTTTCTTAGTTGTACTAGAAAAATGAATTTTTGTAAGGTTTGCAAAGACACAAGTTAGTTTTTTTATTCAATATAACAGTGTAACTGTCATACTAAATATGAAAGGTTTATAATAACAACTCCAAAACTAAATATGAAATTTGTCTTGAAAAGCCTTTAATATTGAATTTATGTAAGAGTTACCAGAATCAGGTATTTTGGAAAGAATCCCAAATACAAATATTAGATTTTACTGGCCTCATATTGGTCACACTCAAAATGACAGTTTTTGAAACATAACTCCAAAAATGCACATGCAAATAGTCTAATAATGCCTGAAGAAATGCATCTTCGAGAGTTTTCCAGAAAAAAAACATTTGTTAAGGTTTGCAAAAACAAAATTTGATTTGTTACTCAATTTGACAGTGATGTACTTAGAATCCTGAGATAATGCGAAAAAAGCAATAAAAATGTATTCCAACATAATTCCTAATCCAAACGTGCAAAATGTCTAAAAATGCCTGTGACATTGAATACATGTGAGTTTTACTAGATACAGTTGTTTTTCAATGGTTTGCAAATACTACAATGAGGTTTTACTCAATATGACTGTATACTGTAACACTCAATATGACAGTTATTTAAACACAACTCCTACACCACACATGAAAAATGGCTAATAATGCCTGAAATAATGTATCTTTGGGAGTTTTACTCGAAACATATGCTTTTTTAAATCGTGCAAATGCAAAAAGTAGTTTTTTACTCAATATGACTATAATAGTCTTAGAATCCTGAGATAATGCGAAAAAAGCAATAAAAATGTATTCAAACATAACTTCTAAACAACAGATGCAAAATGGCTAATAATGCCCAGAGATATGTTTTTTTGTTAGTTTTACTAGAAAAATTATCTTTTGCAAGGTTTGCAAAGACAAAAAATAGTTTTTTTATTCAATATAACAGTGTAACTGTCATACTAAATATGAAAGGTTTATAATCATAACTCCAAAACCAAATATGAAATGTGTCTTAAAAAGCCTTTAATATTGAATTTATGTAAGTTTTAGCAGAATCAGGTATTTTGGAAAGAATCACAATTACAAATATTAGATTTTACTGGCCTCATATTGGTCACACTCAAAATGACAGTTTTTGAAACATAACTCCAAATATACACATGCAAAATGTCTAATAATGCCTGAAGAAATGCATCTTCGAGAGTTTTCCAGAAAAAAACATTTGTTAAGGTTTGCAAAAACAAAATTTGATTTGTTACTCAATTTGACAGTGATGTACTTAGAATCCTGAGATAATGCGAAAAAAGCAATAAAAATGTATTCCAACATAATTCCTAATCCAAACGTGCAAAATGTCTAAAAATGCCTGTGACATTGAATACATGTGAGTTTTACTAAATACAGTTTTTTTTCAATGGTTTGCAAATACTACAATGAGGTTTTACTCAATATGACTGTATACTGTAACACTCAATATGACAGTTATTTAAACATAACTCCTACACCAAACATGAAAAATGGCTAATAATGCCTGAAATAATGCATCTTTGGGAGTTTTACTCGAAACATATGCTTTTTTAAATCTTGCAAATGCAAAAAGTAGTTTTTTACTCAATATGACTATAATAGTCTTAGAATCCTGAGATAATGCGAAAAAAGCAATAAAAATGTATTCAAACATAACTTCTAAACAACAGATGCAAAATGGCTAATAATGCCCAGAGATATGTTTTTTTGTTAGTTGTACTAGAAAAATGAATTTTTGTAAGGTTTGCAAAGACACAAGTTAGTTTTTTTATTCAATATAACAGTGTAACTGTCATACTAAATATGAAAGGTTTATAATCATAACTCCAAAACAAAATATGAAATTTGTCTTAAAAAGCCTTTAATATTGAATTTATGTAAGTTTTACCAGAATCTGGTATTTTGGAAAAAATCACAAATACAAATATTAGATTTTACTGGCCTCATATTGGTCACACTCAAAATAACAGTTTTTGAGACATAACTCCAAAAATACACATGCAAATAGTCTAATAATGCCTGAAGAAATGCATCTTCAAGGGTTTTCCAGAAAAAAAACATTTGGTAAGGTTTGCAAAAACAAAATTTGATTTGTTACTCAATTTGACAGTGATGTACTTAGAATCCTGAGATAATGCGAAAAAAGCAATAAAAATGTATTCCAACATAATTCCTAATCCAAACGTGCCAAATGTCTAAAAATGCCTGTGATGTTGAATACATGTGAGTTTTACTAGATACAGTTGTTTTTCAATGGTTTGCAAATACAAAAATGAGGTTTTACTCAATCTGACTGTATACTGTAACACTCAATATGACAGTTATTTAAACATAACTCCTACAACACACATGAAAAATGGCTAATAATGCCTGAAATAATGCATCTTTGGGAGTTTTACTCGAAACGTATGCTTTTTTAAATCTTGCAAATGCAAAAAGTAGTTTTTTACTCAATACGACTATAATAGTCTTACAATCCTGAGATAATGCGAAAAAAGCAATACAAATGTATTCAAACATAACTTCTAAACAACACATGCAAAATGGCTAATAATGCCCAGAGATATGTTTTTTTGTTAGTTGTACTAGAAAAATGAATTTTTGTAAGGTTTGCAAAGACACAAGTTAGTTTTTTTATTCAATATAACAGTGTAACTGTCATACTAAATATGAAAGGTTTATAATAATAACTCCAAAACTAAATATGAAATTTGTCTTGAAAAGCCTTTAATATTGAATTTATGTAAGTTTTACCAGAATCAGGTATTTTGGAAAGAATCCCAAATACAAATATTAGATTTTACTGGCCTCATATTGGTCACACTCAAAATGACAGTTTTTGAAACATAACTCCAAAAATACACATGCAAATAGTCTAATAATGCCTGAAGAAATGCATCTTCGAGAGTTTTCCAGAAAAAAAACATTTGTTAAGGTTTGCAAAAACAAAATTTGATTTGTTACTCAATTTGACAGTGATGTACTTAGAATCCTGAGATAATGCGAAAAAAGCAATAAAAATGTATTCCAACATAATTCCTAATCCAAACGTGCAAAATGTCTAAAAATGCCTGTGACATTGAATACATGTGAGTTTTACTAGATACAGTTGTTTTTCAATGGTTTGCAAATACTACAATGAGGTTTTACTCAATATGACTGTATACTGTAACACTCAATATGACAGTTATTTAAACACAACTCCTACACCACACATGAAAAATGGCTAATAATGCCTGAAATAATGTATCTTTGGGAGTTTTACTCGAAACATATGCTTTTTTAAATATTGCAAATGCAAAAAGTAGTTTTTTACTCAATATGACTATAATAGTCTTAGAATCCTGAGATAATGCGAAAAAAGCAATAAAAATGTATTCAAACATAACTTCTAAACAACAGATGCAAAATGGCTAATAATGCCCAGAGATATGTTTTTTTGTTAGTTTTACTAGAAAAATTATCTTTTGCAAGGTTTGCAAAGACAAAAAATAGTTTTTTTATTCAATATAACAGTGTAACTGTCATACTAAATATGAAAGGTTTATAATCATAACTCCAAAACAAAATATGAAATTTGTCTTAAAAAGCCTTTAATATTGAATTTATGTAAGTTTTACCAGAATCTGGTATTTTGGAAAAAATCACAAATACAAATATTAGATTTTACTGGCCTCATATTGGTCACACTCAAAATAACAGTTTTTGAGACATAACTCCAAAAATACACATGCAAATAGTCTAATAATGCCTGAAGAAATGCATCTTCAAGGGTTTTCCAGAAAAAAAACATTTGGTAAGGTTTGCAAAAACAAAATTTGATTTGTTACTCAATTTGACAGTGATGTACTTAGAATCCTGAGATAATGCGAAAAAAGCAATAAAAATGTATTCCAACATAATTCCTAATCCAAACGTGCCAAATGTCTAAAAATGCCTGTGATGTTGAATACATGTGAGTTTTACTAGATACAGTTGTTTTTCAATGGTTTGCAAATACAAAAATGAGGTTTTACTCAATCTGACTGTATACTGTAACACTCAATATGACAGTTATTTAAACATAACTCCTACAACACACATGAAAAATGGCTAATAATGCCTGAAATAATGCATCTTTGGGAGTTTTACTCGAAACGTATGCTTTTTTAAATCTTGCAAATGCAAAAAGTAGTTTTTTACTCAATACGACTATAATAGTCTTACAATCCTGAGATAATGCGAAAAAAGCAATACAAATGTATTCAAACATAACTTCTAAACAACACATGCAAAATGGCTAATAATGCCCAGAGATATGTTTTTTTGTTAGTTGTACTAGAAAAATGAATTTTTGTAAGGTTTGCAAAGACACAAGTTAGTTTTTTTATTCAATATAACAGTGTAACTGTCATACTAAATATGAAAGGTTTATAATAATAACTCCAAAACTAAATATGAAATTTGTCTTGAAAAGCCTTTAATATTGAATTTATGTAAGTTTTACCAGAATCAGGTATTTTGGAAAGAATCCCAAATACAAATATTAGATTTTACTGGCCTCATATTGGTCACACTCAAAATGACAGTTTTTGAAACATAACTCCAAAAATACACATGCAAATAGTCTAATAATGCCTGAAGAAATGCATCTTCGAGAGTTTTCCAGAAAAAAAACATTTGTTAAGGTTTGCAAAAACAAAATTTGATTTGTTACTCAATTTGACAGTGATGTACTTAGAATCCTGAGATAATGCGAAAAAAGCAATAAAAATGTATTCCAACATAATTCCTAATCCAAACGTGCAAAATGTCTAAAAATGCCTGTGACATTGAATACATGTGAGTTTTACTAGATACAGTTGTTTTTCAATGGTTTGCAAATACTACAATGAGGTTTTACTCAATATGACTGTATACTGTAACACTCAATATGACAGTTATTTAAACACAACTCCTACACCACACATGAAAAATGGCTAATAATGCCTGAAATAATGTATCTTTGGGAGTTTTACTCGAAACATATGCTTTTTTAAATATTGCAAATGCAAAAAGTAGTTTTTTACTCAATATGACTATAATAGTCTTAGAATCCTGAGATAATGCGAAAAAAGCAATAAAAATGTATTCAAACATAACTTCTAAACAACAGATGCAAAATGGCTAATAATGCCCAGAGATATGTTTTTTTGTTAGTTTTACTAGAAAAATTATCTTTTGCAAGGTTTGCAAAGACAAAAAATAGTTTTTTTATTCAATATAACAGTGTAACTGTCATACTAAATATGAAAGGTTTATAATCATAACTCCAAAACCAAATATGAAATGTGTCTTAAAAAGCCTTTAATATTGAATTTATGTAAGTTTTAGCAGAATCAGGTATTTTGGAAAGAATCACAATTACAAATATTAGATTTTACTGGCCTCATATTGGTCACACTCAAAATGACAGTTTTTGAAACATAACTCCAAATATACACATGCAAAATGTCTAATAATGCCTGAAGAAATGCATCTTCGAGAGTTTTCCTGAAAAAAAAAACATTTGGTAAGGTTTGCAAAAAAAAAATTTGATTTGTTACTCAATGTGACAATAATGTACTTAGAATCCTGAGATAATGCGAAAAAAGCAATAAAAATGTATTCCAACATAATTCCTAATCCAAACGTGCCAAATGTCTAAAAATGCCTGTGCTGTTGAATACATGTGAGTTTTACTAGATACAGTTGTTTTTCAATGGTTTGCAAATACAAAAATGAGGTTTTACTCAATATGACTGTATACTGTAACACTCAATATGACAGTTATTTAAACATAACTCCTACACCACACATGAAAAATGGCTAATAATGCCTGAAATAATGCATCTTTGGGAGTTTTACTCGAAACATATACCTTTTTTAAATCTTGCAAATGCAAAAAGTAGTTTTTTACTCAATATGACTATAATAGTCTTAGAATCCTGAGATAATGCGAAAAAAGCAATAAAAATGTATTCAAACATAACTTCTTAACAACACATGCAAAATGGCTAATAATGCCCAGAGATATGTTTTTTTGTTAGTTGTACTAGAAAAATGAATTTTTGTAAGGTTTGCAAAGACACAAGTTAGTTTTTTTATTCAATATAACAGTGTAACTGTCATACTAAATATGAAAGGTTTATAATAACAACTCCAAAACTAAATATGAAATTTGTCTTGAAAAGCCTTTAATATTGAATTTATGTAAGAGTTACCTGAATCAGGTATTTTGGAAAGAATCCCAAATACAAATATTAGATTTTACTGGCCTCATATTGGTCACACTCAAAATGACAGTTTTTGAAACATAACTCCAAAAATACACATGCAAATAGTCTAATAATGCCTGAAGAAATGCATCTTCGAGAGTTTTCCAGAAAAAAAACATTTGTTAAGGTTTGCAAAAACAAAATTTGATTTGTTACTCAATTTGACAGTGATGTACTTAGAATCCTGAGATAATGCGAAAAAAGCAATAAAAATGTATTCCAACATAATTCCTAATCCAAACGTGCAAAATGTCTAAAAATGCCTGTGACATTGAATACATGTGAGTTTTACTAAATACAGTTGTTTTTCAATGGTTTGCAAATACTACAATGAGGTTTTACTCAATATGACTGTATACTGTAACACTCAATATGACAGTTATTTAAACATAACTCCTACACCAAACATGAAAAATGGCTAATAATGCCTGAAATAATGCATCTTTGGGAGTTTTACTCGAAACATATGCTTTTTTAAATCTTGCAAATGCAAAAAGTAGTTTTTTACTCAATATGACTATAATAGTCTTAGAATCCTGAGATAATGCGAAAAAAGCAATAAAAATGTATTCAAACATAACTTCTAAACAACAGATGCAAAATGGCTAATAATGCCCAGAGATATGTTTTTTTGTTAGTTGTACTAGAAAAATGAATTTTTGTAAGGTTTGCAAAGACACAAGTTAGTTTTTTTATTCAATATAACAGTGTAACTGTCATACTAAATATGAAAGGTTTATAATCATAACTCCAAAACAAAATATGAAATTTGTCTTAAAAAGCCTTTAATATTGAATTTATGTAAGTTTTACCAGAATCTGGTATTTTGGAAAAAATCACAAATACAAATATTAGATTTTACTGGCCTCATATTGGTCACACTCAAAATGACAGTTTTTGAGACATAACTCCAAAAATACACATGCAAATAGTCTAATAATGCCTGAAGAAATGCATCTTCAAGGGTTTTCCAGAAAAAAAAACATTTGGTAAGGTTTGCAAAAACAAAATTTGATTTGTTACTCAATTTGACAGTGATGTACTTAGAATCCTGAGATAATGCGAAAAAAGCAATAAAAATGTATTCCAACATAATTCCTAATCCAAACGTGCCAAATGTCTAAAAATGCCTGTGATGTTGAATACATGTGAGTTTTACTAGATACAGTTGTTTTTCAATGGTTTGCAAATACAAAAATGAGGTTTTACTCAATCTGACTGTATACTGTAACACTCAATATGACAGTTATTTAAACATAACTCCTACAACACACATGAAAAATGGCTAATAATGCCTGAAATAATGCATCTTTGGGAGTTTTACTCGAAACATATGCTTTTTTAAATCTTGCAAATGCAAAAAGTAGTTTTTTACTCAATACGACTATAATAGTCTTACAATCCTGAGATAATGCGAAAAAAGCAATAAAAATGTATTCAAACATAACTTCTAAACAACACAAGCAAAATGGCTAATAATGCCCAGAGATATGTTTTTTTGTTAGTTGTACTAGAAAAATGAATTTTTGTAAGGTTTGCAAAGACACAAGTTAGTTTTTTTATTCAATATAACAGTGTAACTGTCATACTAAATATGAAAGGTTTATAATAATAACTCCAAAACTAAATATGAAATTTGTCTTGAAAAGCCTTTAATATTGAATTTATGTAAGAGTTACCAGAATCAGGTATTTTGGAAAGAATCCCAAATACAAATATTAGATTTTACTGGCCTCATATTGGTCACACTCAAAATGACAGTTTTTGAAACATAACTCCAAAAATACACATGCAAATAGTCTAATAATGCCTGAAGAAATGCATCTTCGAGAGTTTTCCAGAAAAAAAACATTTGTTAAGGTTTGCAAAAACAAAATTTGATTTGTTACTCAATTTGACAGTGATGTACTTAGAATCCTGAGATAATGCGAAAAAAGCAATAAAAATGTATTCCAACATAATTCCTAATCCAAACGTGCAAAATGTCTAAAAATGCCTGTGACATTGAATACATGTGAGTTTTACTAGATACAGTTGTTTTTCAATGGTTTGCAAATACTACAATGAGGTTTTACTCAATATGACTGTATACTGTAACACTCAATATGACAGTTATTTAAACACAACTCCTACACCACACATGAAAAATGGCTAATAATGCCTGAAATAATGTATCTTTGGGAGTTTTACTCGAAACATATGCTTTTTTAAATCGTGCAAATGCAAAAAGTAGTTTTTTACTCAATATGACTATAATAGTCTTAGAATCCTGAGATAATGCGAAAAAAGCAATAAAAATGTATTCAAACATAACTTCTAAACAACAGATGCAAAATGGCTAATAATGCCCAGAGATATGTTTTTTTGTTAGTTTTACTAGAAAAATTATCTTTTGCAAGGTTTGCAAAGACAAAAAATAGTTTTTTTATTCAATATAACAGTGTAACTGTCATACTAAATATGAAAGGTTTATAATCATAACTCCAAAACCAAATATGAAATGTGTCTTAAAAAGCCTTTAATATTGAATTTATGTAAGTTTTAGCAGAATCAGGTATTTTGAAAAGAATCACAATTACAAATATTAGATTTTACTGGCCTCATATTGGTCACACTCAAAATGACAGTTTTTGAAACATAACTCCAAATATACACATGCAAAATGTCTAATAATGCCTGAAGAAATGCATCTTCGAGAGTTTTCCTGAAAAAAAAAACATTTGGTAAGGTTTGCAAAAAAAAATTTGATTTGTTACTCAATGTGACAATAATGTACTTAGAATCCTGAGATAATGCGAAAAAAGCAATAAAAATGTATTCCAACATAATTCCTAATCCAAACGTGCCAAATGTCTAAAAATGCCTGTGCTGTTGAATACATGTGAGTTTTACTAGATACAGTTGTTTTTCAATGGTTTGCAAATACAAAAATGAGGTTTTACTCAATATGACTGTATACTGTAACACTCAATATGACAGTTATTTAAACATAACTCCTACACCACACATGAAAAATGGCTAATAATGCCTGAAATAATGCATCTTTGGGAGTTTTACTCGAAACATATGCCTTTTTTAAATCTTGCAAATGCAAAAAGTAGTTTTTTACTCAATATGACTATAATAGTCTTAGAATCCTGAGATAATGCGAAAAAAGCAATAAAAATGTATTCAAACATAACTTCTAAACAACACATGCAAAATGGCTAATAATGCCCAGAGATATGTTTTTTTGTTAGTTGTACTAGAAAAATGAATTTTTGTAAGGTTTGCAAAGACACAAGTTAGTTTTTTTATTCAATATAACAGTGTAACTGTCATACTAAATATGAAAGGTTTATAATAACAACTCCAAAACTAAATATGAAATTTGTCTTGAAAAGCCTTTAATATTGAATTTATGTAAGAGTTACCTGAATCAGGTATTTTGGAAAGAATCCCAAATACAAATATTAGATTTTACTGGCCTCATATTGGTCACACTCAAAATGACAGTTTTTGAAACATAACTCCAAAAATACACATGCAAATAGTCTAATAATGCCTGAAGAAATGCATCTTCGAGAGTTTTCCAGAAAAAAAACATTTGTTAAGGTTTGCAAAAACAAAATTTGATTTGTTACTCAATTTGACAGTGATGTACTTAGAATCCTGAGATAATGCGAAAAAAGCAATAAAAATGTATTCCAACATAATTCCTAATCCAAACGTGCAAAATGTCTAAAAATGCCTGTGACATTGAATACATGTGAGTTTTACTAAATACAGTTGTTTTTCAATGGTTTGCAAATACTACAATGAGGTTTTACTCAATATGACTGTATACTGTAACACTCAATATGACAGTTATTTAAACATAACTCCTACACCAAACATGAAAAATGGCTAATAATGCCTGAAATAATGCATCTTTGGGAGTTTTACTCGAAACATATGCTTTTTTAAATCTTGCAAATGCAAAAAGTAGTTTTTTACTCAATATGACTATAATAGTCTTAGAATCCTGAGATAATGCGAAAAAAGCAATAAAAATGTATTCAAACATAACTTCTAAACAACAGATGCAAAATGGCTAATAATGCCCAGAGATATGTTTTTTTGTTAGTTGTACTAGAAAAATGAATTTTTGTAAGGTTTGCAAAGACACAAGTTAGTTTTTTTATTCAATATAACAGTGTAACTGTCATACTAAATATGAAAGGTTTATAATCATAACTCCAAAACAAAATATGAAATTTGTCTTAAAAAGCCTTTAATATTGAATTTATGTAAGTTTTACCAGAATCTGGTATTTTGGAAAAAATCACAAATACAAATATTAGATTTTACTGGCCTCATATTGGTCACACTCAAAATGACAGTTTTTGAGACATAACTCCAAAAATACACATGCAAATAGTCTAATAATGCCTGAAGAAATGCATCTTCAAGGGTTTTCCAGAAAAAAAACATTTGGTAAGGTTTGCAAAAACAAAATTTGATTTGTTACTCAATTTGACAGTGATGTACTTAGAATCCTGAGATAATGCGAAAAAAGCAATAAAAATGTATTCCAACATAATTCCTAATCCAAACGTGCCAAATGTCTAAAAATGCCTGTGATGTTGAATACATGTGAGTTTTACTAGATACAGTTGTTTTTCAATGGTTTGCAAATACAAAAATGAGGTTTTACTCAATCTGACTGTATACTGTAACACTCAATATGACAGTTATTTAAACATAACTCCTACAACACACATGAAAAATGGCTAATAATGCCTGAAATAATGCATCTTTGGGAGTTTTACTCGAAACGTATGCTTTTTTAAATCTTGCAAATGCAAAAAGTAGTTTTTTACTCAATACGACTATAATAGTCTTACAATCCTGAGATAATGCGAAAAAAGCAATACAAATGTATTCAAACATAACTTCTAAACAACACATGCAAAATGGCTAATAATGCCCAGAGATATGTTTTTTTGTTAGTTGTACTAGAAAAATGAATTTTTGTAAGGTTTGCAAAGACACAAGTTAGTTTTTTTATTCAATATAACAGTGTAACTGTCATACTAAATATGAAAGGTTTATAATAATAACTCCAAAACTAAATATGAAATTTGTCTTGAAAAGCCTTTAATATTGAATTTATGTAAGTTTTACCAGAATCAGGTATTTTGGAAAGAATCCCAAATACAAATATTAGATTTTACTGGCCTCATATTGGTCACACTCAAAATGACAGTTTTTGAAACATAACTCCAAAAATACACATGCAAATAGTCTAATAATGCCTGAAGAAATGCATCTTCGAGAGTTTTCCAGAAAAAAAACATTTGTTAAGGTTTGCAAAAACAAAATTTGATTTGTTACTCAATTTGACAGTGATGTACTTAGAATCCTGAGATAATGCGAAAAAAGCAATAAAAATGTATTCCAACATAATTCCTAATCCAAACGTGCAAAATGTCTAAAAATGCCTGTGACATTGAATACATGTGAGTTTTACTAGATACAGTTGTTTTTCAATGGTTTGCAAATACTACAATGAGGTTTTACTCAATATGACTGTATACTGTAACACTCAATATGACAGTTATTTAAACACAACTCCTACACCACACATGAAAAATGGCTAATAATGCCTGAAATAATGTATCTTTGGGAGTTTTACTCGAAACATATGCTTTTTTAAATCGTGCAAATGCAAAAAGTAGTTTTTTACTCAATATGACTATAATAGTCTTAGAATCCTGAGATAATGCGAAAAAAGCAATAAAAATGTATTCAAACATAACTTCTAAACAACAGATGCAAAATGGCTAATAATGCCCAGAGATATGTTTTTTTGTTAGTTTTACTAGAAAAATTATCTTTTGCAAGGTTTGCAAAGACAAAAAATAGTTTTTTTATTCAATATAACAGTGTAACTGTCATACTAAATATGAAAGGTTTATAATCATAACTCCAAAACCAAATATGAAATGTGTCTTAAAAAGCCTTTAATATTGAATTTATGTAAGTTTTAGCAGAATCAGGTATTTTGGAAAGAATCACAATTACAAATATTAGATTTTACTGGCCTCATATTGGTCACACTCAAAATGACAGTTTTTGAAACATAACTCCAAATATACACATGCAAAATGTCTAATAATGCCTGAAGAAATGCATCTTCGAGAGTTTTCCTGAAAAAAAAAACATTTGGTAAGGTTTGCAAAAAAAAAATTTGATTTGTTACTCAATGTGACAATAATGTACTTAGAATCCTGAGATAATGCGAAAAAAGCAATAAAAATGTATTCCAACATAATTCCTAATCCAAACGTGCCAAATGTCTAAAAATGCCTGTGCTGTTGAATACATGTGAGTTCTACTAGATACAGTTGTTTTTCAATGGTTTGCAAATACAAAAATGAGGTTTTACTCAATATGACTGTATACTGTAACACTCAATATGACAGTTATTTAAACATAACTCCTACACCACACATGAAAAATGGCTAATAATGCCTGAAATAATGCATCTTTGGGAGTTTTACTCGAAACATATGCCTTTTTTAAATCTTGCAAATGCAAAAAGTAGTTTTTTACTCAATATGACTATAATAGTCTTAGAATCCTGAGATAATGCGAAAAAAGCAATAAAAATGTATTCAAACATAACTTCTAAACAACACATGCAAAATGGCTAATAATGCCCAGAGATATGTTTTTTTGTTAGTTGTACTAGAAAAATGAATTTTTGTAAGGTTTGCAAAGACACAAGTTAGTTTTTTTATTCAATATAACAGTGTAACTGTCATACTAAATATGAAAGGTTTATAATAACAACTCCAAAACTAAATATGAAATTTGTCTTGAAAAGCCTTTAATATTGAATTTATGTAAGAGTTACCTGAATCAGGTATTTTGGAAAGAATCCCAAATACAAATATTAGATTTTACTGGCCTCATATTGGTCACACTCAAAATGACAGTTTTTGAAACATAACTCCAAAAATACACATGCAAATAGTCTAATAATGCCTGAAGAAATGCATCTTCGAGAGTTTTCCAGAAAAAAAACATTTGTTAAGGTTTGCAAAAACAAAATTTGATTTGTTACTCAATTTGACAGTGATGTACTTAGAATCCTGAGATAATGCGAAAAAAGCAATAAAAATGTATTCCAACATAATTCCTAATCCAAACGTGCAAAATGTCTAAAAATGCCTGTGACATTGAATACATGTGAGTTTTACTAAATACAGTTGTTTTTCAATGGTTTGCAAATACTACAATGAGGTTTTACTCAATATGACTGTATACTGTAACACTCAATATGACAGTTATTTAAACATAACTCCTACACCAAACATGAAAAATGGCTAATAATGCCTGAAATAATGCATCTTTGGGAGTTTTACTCGAAACATATGCTTTTTTAAATCTTGCAAATGCAAAAAGTAGTTTTTTACTCAATATGACTATAATAGTCTTAGAATCCTGAGATAATGCGAAAAAAGCAATAAAAATGTATTCAAACATAACTTCTAAACAACAGATGCAAAATGGCTAATAATGCCCAGAGATATGTTTTTTTGTTAGTTGTACTAGAAAAATGAATTTTTGTAAGGTTTGCAAAGACACAAGTTAGTTTTTTTATTCAATATAACAGTGTAACTGTCATACTAAATATGAAAGGTTTATAATCATAACTCCAAAACAAAATATGAAATTTGTCTTAAAAAGCCTTTAATATTGAATTTATGTAAGTTTTACCAGAATCTGGTATTTTGGAAAAAATCACAAATACAAATATTAGATTTTACTGGCCTCATATTGGTCACACTCAAAATGACAGTTTTTGAGACATAACTCCAAAAATACACATGCAAATAGTCTAATAATGCCTGAAGAAATGCATCTTCAAGGGTTTTCCAGAAAAAAAAACATTTGGTAAGGTTTGCAAAAGCAAAATTTGATTTGTTACTCAATTTGACAGTGATGTACTTAGAATCCTGAGATAATGCGAAAAAAGCAATAAAAATGTATTCCAACATAATTCCTAATCCAAACGTGCCAAATGTCTAAAAATGCCTGTGATGTTGAATACATGTGAGTTTTACTAGATACAGTTGTTTTTCAATGGTTTGCAAATACAAAAATGAGGTTTTACTCAATCTGACTGTATTCTGTAACACTCAATATGACAGTTATTTAAACATAACTCCTACAACACACATGAAAAATGGCTAATAATGCCTGAAATAATGCATCTTTGGGAGTTTTACTCGAAACATATGCTTTTTTAAATCTTGCAAATGCAAAAAGTAGTTTTTTACTCAATACGACTATAATAGTCTTACAATCCTGAGATAATGCGAAAAAAGCAATAAAAATGTATTCAAACATAACTTCTAAACAACACAAGCAAAATGGCTAATAATGCCCAGAGATATGTTTTTTTGTTAGTTGTACTAGAAAAATGAATTTTTGTAAGGTTTGCAAAGACACAAGTTAGTTTTTTTATTCAATATAACAGTGTAACTGTCATACTAAATATGAAAGGTTTATAATAATAACTCCAAAACTAAATATGAAATTTGTCTTGAAAAGCCTTTAATATTGAATTTATGTAAGAGTTACCAGAATCAGGTATTTTGGAAAGAATCCCAAATACAAATATTAGATTTTACTGGCCTCATATTGGTCACACTCAAAATGACAGTTTTTGAAACATAACTCCAAATATACACATGCAAATAGTCTAATAATGCCCGAAGAAATGCATCTTCGAGAGTTTCCCAGAAAAAAAACATTTGGTAAGGTTTGCAAAATTTGATTTGTTACTCAATTTGACAGTGATGTACTTAGAATCCTGAGATAATGCGAAAAAAGCAATAAAAATGTATTCCAACATAATTCCTAATCCAAACGTGCAAAATGTCTAAAAATGCCTGTGACATTGAATACATGTGAGTTTTACTAGATACAGTTGTTTTTCAATGGTTTGCAAATACTACAATGAGGTTTTACTCAATATGACTGTATACTGTAACACTCAATATGACAGTTATTTAAACATAACTCCTACACCACACATGAAAAATGGCTAATAATGCCTGAAATAATGCATCTTTGGGAGTTTTACTCGAAACATATGCTTTTTTAAATCTTGCAAATGCAAAAAGTAGTTTTTTACTCAATATGACTATAATAGTCTTAGAATCCTGAGATAATGCGAAAAAAGCAATAAAAATGTATTCAAACATAACTTCTAAACAACAGATGCAAAATGGCTAATAATGCCCAGAGATATGTTTTTTTGTTAGTTGTACTAGAAAAATGAATTTTTGTAAGGTTTGCAAAGACACAAGTTAGTTTTTTTATTCAATATAACAGTGTAACTGTCATACTAAATATGAAAGGTTTATAATCATAACTCCAAAACCAAATATGAAATTTGTCTTAAAAAGCCTTTAATATTGAATTTATGTAAGAGTTACCAGAATCAGGTATTTTGGAAAGAATCCCAAATACAAATATTAGATTTTACTCGCCTCATATTGGTCACACTCAAAATGACAGTTTTTGAAACATAACTCGAAAAATACACATGCAAATAGTCTAATAATGCCTGAAGAAATGCATCTTCGAGAGTTTTCCAGAAAAAAAACATTTGTTAAGGTTTGCAAAAACAAAATTTGATTTGTTACTCAATTTGACAGTGATGTACTTAGAATCCTGAGATAATGCGAAAAAAGCAATAAAAATGTATTCCAACATAATTCCTAATCCAAACGTGCAAAATGTCTAAAAATGCCTGTGACATTGAATACATGTGAGTTTTACTAAATACAGTTGTTTTTCAATGGTTTGCAAATACTACAATGAGGTTTTACTCAATATGACTGTATACTGTAACACTCAATATGACAGTTATTTAAACATAACTCCTACACCAAACATGAAAAATGGCTAATAATGCCTGAAATAATGCATCTTTGGGAGTTTTACTCGAAACATATGCTTTTTTAAATCTTGCAAATGCAAAAAGTAGTTTTTTACTCAATATGACTATAATAGTCTTAGAATCCTGAGATAATGCGAAAAAAGCAATAAAAATGTATTCAAACATAACTTCTAAACAACAGATGCAAAATGGCTAATAATGCCCAGAGATATGTTTTTTTGTTAGTTGTACTAGAAAAATGAATTTTTGTAAGGTTTGCAAAGACACAAGTTAGTTTTTTTATTCAATATAACAGTGTAACTGTCATACTAAATATGAAAGGTTTATAATCATAACTCCAAAACAAAATATGAAATTTGTCTTAAAAAGCCTTTAATATTGAATTTATGTAAGTTTTACCAGAATCTGGTATTTTGGAAAAAATCACAAATACAAATATTAGATTTTACTGGCCTCATATTGGTCACACTCAAAATGACAGTTTTTGAGACATAACTCCAAAAATACACATGCAAATAGTCTAATAATGCCTGAAGAAATGCATCTTCAAGGGTTTTCCAGAAAAAAAAACATTTGGTAAGGTTTGCAAAAGCAAAATTTGATTTGTTACTCAATTTGACAGTGATGTACTTAGAATCCTGAGATAATGCGAAAAAAGCAATAAAATGTATTCCAACATAATTCCTAATCCAAACGTGCCAAATGTCTAAAAATGCCTGTGATGTTGAATACATGTGAGTTTTACTAGATACAGTTGTTTTTCAATGGTTTGCAAATACAAAAATGAGGTTTTACTCAATCTGACTGTATACTGTAACACTCAATATGACAGTTATTTAAACATAACTCCTACAACACACATGAAAAATGGCTAATAATGCCTGAAATAATGCATCTTTGGGAGTTTTACTCGAAACATATGCTTTTTTAAATCTTGCAAATGCAAAAAGTAGTTTTTTACTCAATACGACTATAATAGTCTTACAATCCTGAGATAATGCGAAAAAAGCAATAAAAATGTATTCAAACATAACTTCTAAACAACACAAGCAAAATGGCTAATAATGCCCAGAGATATGTTTTTTTGTTAGTTGTACTAGAAAAATGAATTTTTGTAAGGTTTGCAAAGACACAAGTTAGTTTTTTTATTCAATATAACAGTGTAACTGTCATACTAAATATGAAAGGTTTATAATAATAACTCCAAAACTAAATATGAAATTTGTCTTGAAAAGCCTTTAATATTGAATTTATGTAAGAGTTACCAGAATCAGGTATTTTGGAAAGAATCCCAAATACAAATATTAGATTTTACTGGCCTCATATTGGTCACACTCAAAATGACAGTTTTTGAAACATAACTCCAAATATACACATGCAAATAGTCTAATAATGCCCGAAGAAATGCATCTTCGAGAGTTTCCCAGAAAAAAAACATTTGGTAAGGTTTGCAAAATTTGATTTGTTACTCAATTTGACAGTGATGTACTTAGAATCCTGAGATAATGCGAAAAAAGCAATAAAAATGTATTCCAACATAATTCCTAATCCAAACGTGCAAAATGTCTAAAAATGCCTGTGACATTGAATACATGTGAGTTTTACTAGATACAGTTGTTTTTCAATGGTTTGCAAATACTACAATGAGGTTTTACTCAATATGACTGTATACTGTAACACTCAATATGACAGTTATTTAAACATAACTCCTACACCACACATGAAAAATGGCTAATAATGCCTGAAATAATGCATCTTTGGGAGTTTTACTCGAAACATATGCTTTTTTAAATCTTGCAAATGCAAAAAGTAGTTTTTTACTCAATATGACTATAATAGTCTTAGAATCCTGAGATAATGCGAAAAAAGCAATAAAAATGTATTCAAACATAACTTCTAAACAACAGATGCAAAATGGCTAATAATGCCCAGAGATATGTTTTTTTGTTAGTTGTACTAGAAAAATGAATTTTTGTAAGGTTTGCAAAGACACAAGTTAGTTTTTTTATTCAATATAACAGTGTAACTGTCATACTAAATATGAAAGGTTTATAATCATAACTCCAAAACCAAATATGAAATTTGTCTTAAAAAGCCTTTAATATTGAATTTATGTAAGAGTTACCAGAATCAGGTATTTTGGAAAGAATCCCAAATACAAATATTAGATTTTACTCGCCTCATATTGGTCACACTCAAAATGACAGTTTTTGAAACATAACTCGAAAAATACACATGCAAATAGTCTAATAATGCCTGTAGAAATGCATCTTCGAGAGTTTTCCAGAAAAAAAACATTTGTTAAGGTTTGCAAAAACAAAATTTGATTTGTTACTCAATTTGACAGTGATGTACTTAGAATCCTGAGATAATGCGAAAAAAGCAATAAAAATGTATTCCAACATAATTCCTAATCCAAACGTGCAAAATGTCTAAAAATGCCTGTGACATTGAATACATGTGAGTTTTACTAAATACAGTTGTTTTTCAATGGTTTGCAAATACTACAATGAGGTTTTACTCAATATGACTGTATACTGTAACACTCAATATGACAGTTATTTAAACATAACTCCTACACCAAACATGAAAAATGGCTAATAATGCCTGAAATAATGCATCTTTGGGAGTTTTACTCGAAACATATGCTTTTTTAAATCTTGCAAATGCAAAAAGTAGTTTTTTACTCAATATGACTATAATAGTCTTAGAATCCTGGGATAATGCGAAAAAAGCAATAAAAATGTATTCAAACATAACTTCTAAACAACAGATGCAAAATGGCTAATAATGCCCAGAGATATGTTTTTTTGTTAGTTGTACTAGAAAAATGAATTTTTGTAAGGTTTGCAAAGACACAAGTTAGTTTTTTTTATTCAATATAACAGTGTAACTGTCATACTAAATATGAAAGGTTTATAATCATAACTCCAAAACCAAATATGAAATTTGTCTTAAAAAGCCTTTAATATTGAATTTATGTAAGTTTTACCAGAATCAGGTATTTTGGAAAGAATCACAAATACAAATATTAGATTTTACTGGCCTCATATTGGTCACACTCAAAATGACAGTTTTTGAGACATAACTCCAAAAATACACATGCAAATAGTCTAATAATGCCTGAAGAAATGCATCTTCGAGGGTTTTCCAGAAAAAAAAACATTTGGTAAGGTTTGCAAAAACAAAATTTGATTTGTTACTCAATTTGACAGTGATGTACTTAGAATTCTGAGATAATGCAAAAAAAGCAATAAAAATGTATTCCAACATAATTCCTAATCCAAACATGCCAAATGTCTAAAAATGCCTGTGATGTTGAATACATGTGAGTTTTACTAGATACAGTTGTTTTTCAATGGTTTACAAATACAAAAATGAGGTTTTACTCAATATGACTGTATACTGTAACACTCAATATGACAGTTATTTAAACATAACTCCTACACCACACATGAAAAATGGCTAATAATGCCTGAAATAATGCATCTTTGGGAGTTTTACTCGAAACATATGCTTTTTTAAATCTTGCAAATGCAAAAAGTAGTTTTTTACTCAATATGACTATAATAGTCTTAGAATCCTGAGATAATGCGAAAAAAGCAATAAAAATGTATTCAAACATATCTTCTAAACAACACATGCAAAATGGCTAATAATGCCCAGAGATATGTTTTTTTGTTAGTTGTACTAGAAAAATGAATTTTTGTAAGGTTTGCAAAGACACAAGTTAGTTTTTTATTCAATATAACAGTGTAACTGTCATACTAAATATGAAAGGTTTATAATCATAACTCCAAAACCAAATACGAAATTTGTCTTAAAAAGCCTTTAATATTGAATTTATGTAAGTTTTACCAGAATCAGGTATTTTGGAAAGAATCACAAATACAAATATTAGATTTTACAGGCCTCATCTTGGTCACACTCAAAATGACAGTTTTTGAGACATAACTCCAAAAATACACATGCAAATAGTCTAATAATGCCTGAAGAAATGCATCTTCGAGGGTTTTCCAGAAAAAAAAACATTTGGTAAGGTTTGCAAAAACAAAATTGGATTTGTTACTCAATTTGACAGTGATGTACTTAGAATCCTGAGATAAAGCGAAAAAAGCAATAAAAATGTATTCCAACATAATTCCTAATCCAAACGTGCCAAATGTCTAAAAATGCATGTGATGTTGAATACATGTGAGTTTTACTAGATACAGTTGTTTTTCAATGGTTTGCAAATACAAAAATGAGGTTTTACTCAATATGACTGTATACTGTAACACTCAATATGACAGTTATTTAAACATAACTCCTACACCACACATGAAAAATGGCTAATAATGCCTGAAATAATGCATCTTTGGGAGTTTTACTCGAAATATATCCTTTTTTAAATCTTGCAAATGCAAAAAGTAGTTTTTTACTCAATATGACTATAATAGTCTTAGAATCCTGAGATAATGCGAAAAAAGCAATGAAAATAGATTCAAACATAACTTCTAAACAACACATGCAAAATGGCTAATAATGCCCAGAGATATGTTTTTTTGTTAGTTGTACTAGAAAAATTAATTTTTGTAAGGTTTGCAAAGACACAAGTTAGTTTTTTTATTCAATATAACAGTGTAACTGTCATACTAAATATGAAAGGTTTATAATCATAACTCCAAAACCAAATATGAAATTTGTCTTGAAAAGCCTTTAATATTGAATTTATGTAAGTTTTACCAGAATCAGGTATTTTGGAAAGAATCCCAAATACAAATATTAGATTTTACTGGCCTCATATTGGTCACACTCAAAATGACAGTTTTTGAGACATAACTCCAAAAATACACATGCAAATAGTCTAATAATGCCTGAATAAATGCATCTTCGAGGGTTTTCCAGAAAAAAAAACATTTGGTAAGGTTTGCAAAAAAACAATTTTATTTGTTACTCAATTTGACAGTGATGTACTTAGAATTCTGAGATAATGCGAAAAAAGCAATAAAAATGTATTCCAACATAATTCCTAATCCAAACGTGCCAAATGTCTAAAAATGCCTGTGATGTTGAATACATGTGAGTTTTACTAGATACAGTTGTTTTTCAATGGTTTGCAAATACAAAAATGAGGTTTTACTCAATCTGACTGTATACTGTAACACTCAATATGACAGTTATTTAAACATAACTCCTACACCACACATGAAAAATGGCTAATAATGCCTGAAATAATGCATCTTTGGGAGTTTTACTCGAAACATATGCTTTTTTAAATCTTGCAAATGCAAAAAGTAGTTTTTTACTCAATACGATTATAATAGTCTTACAATCCTGAGATAATGCGAAAAAAGCGATAAAAATGTATTCAAACATAACTTCTAAACAACACATGCAAAATGGCTAATAATGCCCAGAGATATGTTTTTTTGTTAGTTGTACTAGAAAAATGAATTTTTGTAAGGTTTGCAAAGACACAAGTTAGTTTTTTTATTCAATATAACAGTGTAACTGTCATACTAAATATGAAAGGTTTATAATAACAACTCCAAAACTAAATATGAAATTTGTCTTGAAAAGCCTTTAATATTGAATTTATGTAAGAGTTACCAGAATCAGGTATTTTGGAAAGAATCCCAAATACAAATATTAGATTTTACTGGCCTCATATTGGTCACACTCAAAATGACAGTTTTTGAAACATAACTCCAAAAATACACATGCAAATAGTCTAATAATGCCTGAAGAAATGCATCTTCGAGAGTTTTCCAGAAAAAAAACATTTGTTAAGGTTTGCAAAAACAAAATTTGATTTGTTACTCAATTTGACAGTGATGTACTTAGAATCCTGAGATAATGCGAAAAAAGCAATAAAAATGTATTCCAACATAATTCCTAATCCAAACGTGCAAAATGTCTAAAAATGCCTGTGACATTGAATACATGTGAGTTTTACTAAATACAGTTGTTTTTCAATGGTTTGCAAATACTACAATGAGGTTTTACTCAATATGACTGTATACTGTAACACTCAATATGACAGTTATTTAAACATAACTCCTACACCAAACATGAAAAATGGCTAATAATGCCTGAAATAATGCATCTTTGGGAGTTTTACTCGAAACATATGCTTTTTTAAATCTTGCAAATGCAAAAAGTAGTTTTTTACTCAATATGACTATAATAGTCTTAGAATCCTGGGATAATGCGAAAAAAGCAATAAAAATGTATTCAAACATAACTTCTAAACAACAGATGTAAAATGGCTAATAATGCCCAGAGATATGTTTTTTTGTTAGTTGTACTAGAAAAATGAATTTTTGTAAGGTTTGCAAAGACACAAGTTAGTTTTTTTTATTCAATATAACAGTGTAACTGTCATACTAAATATGAAAGATTTATAATCATAACTCCAAAACCAAATATGAAATTTGTCTTAAAAAGCCTTTAATATTGAATTTATGTAAGTTTTACCAGAATCAGGTATTTTGGAAAGAATCACAAATACAAATATTAGATTTTACTGGCCTCATATTGGTCACACTCAAAATGACAGTTTTTGAGACATAACTCCAAAAATACACATGCAAATAGTCTAATAATGCCTGAAGAAATGCATCTTCGAGGGTTTTCCAGAAAAAAAACCATTTGGTAAGGTTTGCAAAAAAACAATTTGATTTGTTACTCAATTTGACAGTGATGTACTTAGAATCCTGAGATAATGCGAAAAAAGCAATAAAAATGTATTCCAACATAATTCCTAATCCAAACGTGCCAAATGTCTAAAAATGCCTGTGATGTTGAATACATGTGAGTTTTACTAGATACAGTTGTTTTTCAATGGTTTGCAAATACAAAAATGAGGTTTTACTCAATATGACTGTATACTGTAACACTCAATATGACAGTTATTTAAACATAACTCCTACACCACACATGAAAAATGGCTAATAATGCCTGAAATAATGCATCTTTGGGAGTTTTACTCGAAACATATGCTTTTTTAAATCTTGCAAATGCAAAAAGTAGTTTTTTACTCAATATGACTATAATAGTCTTAGAATCCTGAGATAATGCGAAAAAAGCAATAAAAATGTATTCAAACATATCTTCTAAACAACACATGCAAAATGGCTAATAATGCCCAGCGATATGTTTTTTTGTTAGTTGTACTAGAAAAATGAATTTTTGTAAGGTTTGCAAAGACACAAGTTAGTTTTTTTATTCAATATAACAGTGTAACTGTCATACTAAATATGAAAGGTTTATAATAATAACTCCAAAACTAAATATGAAATTTGTCTTGAAAAGCCTTTAATATTGAATTTATGTAAGAGTTACCAGAATCAGGTATTTTGGAAAGAATCCCAAATACAAATATTAGATTTTACTGGCCTCATATTGGTCACACTCAAAATGACAGTTTTTGAAACATAACTCCAAAAATACACATGCAAATAGTCTAATAATGCCTGAAGAAATGCATCTTCGAGAGTTTTCCAGAAAAAAAACATTTGTTAAGGTTTGCAAAAACAAAATTTGATTTGTTACTCAATTTGACAGTATTTTTGGAGTTATGTTTCAAAAACTGTCATTTTGAGTGTGACCAATATGAGGCCAGTAAAATCTAATATTTGTATTTGGGATTCTTTCCAAAATACCTGATTCTGGTAACTCTTACATAAATTCAATATTAAAGGCTTTTCAAGACAAATTTCATATTTAGTTTTGGAGTTATTATTATAAACCTTTCATATTTAGTATGACAGTTACACTGTTATATTGAATAAAAAAACTAACTTGTGTCTTTGCAAACCTTACAAAAATTCATTTTTCTAGTACAACTAACAAAAAAACATATCTCTGGGCATTATTAGCCATTTTGCATGTGTTGTTTAGAAGATATGTTTGAATACATTTTTATTGCTTTTTTCGCATTATCTCAGGATTCTAAGACTATTATAGTCATATTGAGTAAAAAACTACTTTTTGCATTTGCAAGATTTAAAAAAGCATATGTTTCGAGTAAAACTCCCAAAGATGCATTATTTCAGGCATTATTAGCCATTTTTCATGTTTGGTGTAGGAGTTATGTTTAAATAACTGTCTTATTGAGTGTTACAGTATACAGTCATATTGAGTAAAACCTCATTGTAGTATTTGCAAACCATTGAAAAACAACTGTATCTAGTAAAACTCACATGTATTCAATGCCACAGGCATTTTTAGACATTTTGCACGTTTGGATTAGGAATTATGTTGGAATACATTTTTATTGCTTTTTTCGCATTATCTCAGGATTCTAAGTACATCACTGTCAAATTGAGTAACAAATCAAATTTTGTTTTTGCAAACCTTAACAAATGTTTTTTTTCTGGAAAACTCTCGAAGATGCATTTCTTCAGGCATTATTAGACTATTTGCATGTGTATTTTTGGAGTTATGTTTCAAAAACTGTCATTTTGAGTGTGACCAATATGAGGCCAGTAAAATCTAATATTTGTATTTGGGATTCTTTCCAAAATACCTGATTCTGGTAACTCTTACATAAATTCAATATTAAAGGCTTTTCAAGATAAATTTCATATTTAGTTTTGGAGTTATTATTATAAACCTTTCATATTTAGTATGACAGTTACACTGTTATATTGAATAAAAAAACTAACTTGTGTATTTGCAAACCTTACAAAAATTCATTTTTCTAGTACAACTAACAAAAAAACATATCTCTGGGCATTATTAGCCAGTTTGCATGTGTTGTTTAGAAGTTATGTTTGAATACATTTTTATTGCTTTTTTCGCATTATCTCAGGATTGTAAGACTATTATAGTCGTATTGAGTAAAAAACTACTTTTTGCATTTGTAAGATTTAAAAAAGCATATGTTTCGAGTAAAACTCCCAAAGATGCATTATTTCAGGCATTATTAGCCATTTTTCATGTGTGGTGTAGGAGTTATGTTTAAATAACTGTCATATTGAGTGTTACAGTATACAGTCAGATTGAGTAAAACCTCATTTTTGTATTTGCAAACCATTGAAAAACAACTGTATCTAGTAAAACTCACATGTATTCAACATCACAGGCATTTTTAGACATTTGGCACGTTTGGATTAGGAATTATGTTGGAATACATTTTTATTGCTTTTTTCGCATTATCTCAGGATTCTAAGTACATCACTGTCAAATTGAGTAACAAATCAAATTTTGTTTTTGCAAACCTTACCAAATGTTTTTTTTTCTGGAAAACCCTCGAAGATGCATTTCTTCAGGCATTATTAGACTATTTGCATGTGTATTTTTGGAGTTACGTCTCAAAAACTGTCATTTTGAGTGTGACCAATATGAGGCCAGTAAAATCTAATATTTGTATTTGTGATTCTTTCCAAAATACCTGATTCTGGTAAAACTTACATAAATTCAATATTAAAGGCTTTTCAAGACAAATTTCATATTTGGTTTTGGAGTTATGATTATAAACCTTTCATATTTAGTATGAGAGTTACACTGTTATATTGAATAAAAAAACTAACTTGTGTCTTTGCAAACCTTACAAAAATTCATTTTTTAGTACAACTAACAAAAAAACATATCTCTGGGCATTATTAGCCATTTTGCATCTGTTGTTTAGAAGTTATGTTTGAATACATTTTTATTGCTTTTTTCGCATTATCTCAGGATTCTAAGACTATTATAGTCATATTGAGTAAAAAACTACTTTTTGCATTTGCAAGATTTAAAAAAGCATATGTTTCGAGTAAAACTCCCAAAGATGCATTATTTCAGGCATTATTAGCCATTTTTCATGTGTGGTGTAGGAGTTATGTTTAAATAACTGTCATATTGAGTGTTACAGTATACAGTCAGATTGAGTAAAACCTCATTTTTGTATTTGCAAACCATTGAAAAACAACTGTATCTAGTAAAACTCACATGTATTCAACATCACAGGCATTTTTAGACATTTGGCACGTTTGGATTAGGAATTATGTTGGAATACATTTTTATTGCTTTTTTCGCATTATCTCAGGATTCTAAGTACATCACTGTCAAATTGAGTAACAAATCAAATTTTGTTTTTGCAAACCTTACCAAATGTTTTTTTCTCTGGAAAACTCTCGAAGATGCATTTCTTCAGGCATTATTAGACTATTTGCATGTGTATTTTTGGAGTTATGTCTCAAAAACTGTCATTTTGAGTGTGACCAATATGAGGCCAGTAAAATCTAATATTTGTATTTGTGATTCTTTCCAAAATACCAGATTCTGGTAAAACGTACATAAATTCAATATTAAAGGCTTTTTAAGACAAATTTCATATTTTGTTTTGGAGTTATGATTATAAACCTTTCATATTTAGTATGACAGTTACACTGTTATATTGAATAAAAAAACTAACTTGTGTCTTTGCAAACCTTACAAAAATTCATTTTTCTAGTACAACTAACAAAAAAACATATCTCTGGGCATTATTAGCCATTTTGCATCTGTTGTTTAGAAGTTATGTTTGAATACATTTTTATTGCTTTTTTGCATTATCTCAGGATTCTAAGACTATTATAGTCATATTGAGTAAAAAACTACTTTTTGCATTTGCAAGATTTAATAAAGCATATGTTTCGAGTAAAACTCCCAAAGATGCATTATTTCAGGCATTATTAGCCATTTTTCATGTGTGGTGTAGGAGTTATGTTTAAATAACTGTCATATTGAGTGTTACAGTATACAGTCATATTGAGTAAAACCTCATTGTAGTATTTGCAAACCATTGAAAAACAACTGTATCTAGTAAAACTCACATGTATTCAATGTCACAGGCATTTTTAGACATTTTGCACGTTTGGATTAGGAATTATGTTGGAATACATTTTTATTGCTTTTTTCGCATTATCTCAGGATTCTAAGTACATCACTGTCAAATTGAGTAACAAATCAAATTTTGCAAACCTTACCAAATGTTTTTTTTCTGGAAAACTCTCGAAGATGCATTTCTTCGGGCATTATTAGACTATTTGCATGTGTATTTTTGGAGTTATGTTTCAAAAACTGTCATTTTGAGTGTGACCAATATGAGGCCAGTAAAATCTAATATTTGTATTTGGGATTCTTTCCAAAATACCTGATTCTGGTAACTCTTACATAAATTCAATATTAAAGGCTTTTCAAGACAAATTTCATATTTAGTTTTGGAGTTGTTATTATAAACCTTTCATATTTAGTATGACAGTTACACTGTTATATTGAATAAAAAAACTAACTTGTGTCTTTGCAAACCTTACAAAAATTCATTTTTCTAGTACAACTAACAAAAAAACATATCTCTGGGCATTATTAGCCATTTTGCATGTGTTGTTTAGAAGTTATGTTTGAATACATTTTTATTGCTTTTTTCGCATTATCTAAGGATTGTAAGACTATTATAGTCGTATTGAGTAAAAAACTACTTTTTGCATTTGCAAGATTTAAAAAAGCATATGTTTCGAGTAAAACTCCCAAAGATGCATTATTTCAGGCATTATTAGCCATTTTTCATGTGTGGTGTAGGAGTTATGTTTAAATAACTGTCATATTGAGTGTTACAGTATACAGTCAGATTGAGTAAAACCTCATTTTTGTATTTGCAAACCATTGAAAAACAACTGTATCTAGTAAAACTCACATGTATTCAACATCAAAGGCATTTTTAGACATTTGGCACGTTTGGATTAGGAATTATGTTGGAATACATTTTTATTGCTTTTTTCGCATTATCTCAGGATTCTAAGTACATCACTGTCAAATTGAGTAACAAATCAAATTTTGTTTTTGCAAACCTTACCAAATGTTTTTTTTTTCTGGAAAACTTTCGAAGATGCATTTCTTCAGGCATTATTAGACTATTTGCATGTGTATTTTTGGAGTTATGTCTCAAAAACTGTCATTTTGAGTGTGACCAATATGAGGCCAGTAAAATCTAATATTTGTATTTGTGATTCTTTCCAAAATACCTGATTCTGGTAAAACTTACATAAATTCAATATTAAAGGCTTTTTAAGACAAATTTCATATTTGGTTTTGGAGTTATGATTATAAACCTTTCATATTTAGTATGACAGTTACACTGTTATATTGAATAAAAAAAAACTAACTTGTGTCTTTGCAAACCTTACAAAAATTCATTTTTCTAGTACAACTAACAAAAAAACATATCTCTGGGCATTATTAGCCATTTTGCATCTGTTGTTTAGAAGTTATGTTTGAATACATTTGAATTGATTTTTTCGCATTATCTCAGGATTCTAAGACTATTATAGTCATATTGAGTAAAAAACTACTTTTTGCATTTGCAAGATTTAAAAAAGCATATGTTTCGAGTAAAACTCCCAAAGATGCATTATTTCAGGCATTATTAGCCATTTTTCATGTTTGGTGTAGGAGTTATGTTTAAATAACTGTCATATTGAGTGTTACAGTATACAGTCATATTGAGTAAAACCTCATTGTAGTATTTGCAAACCATTGAAAAACAACTGTATCTAGTAAAACTCACATGTATTCAATGCCACAGGCATTTTTAGACATTTTGCACGTTTGGATTAGGAATTATGTTGGAATACATTTTTATTGCTTTTTTCGCATTATCTCAGGATTCTAAGTACATCACTGTCAAATTGAGTAACAAATCAAATTTTGTTTTTGCAAACCTTAACAAATGTTTTTTTTCTGGAAAACTCTCGAAGATGCATTTCTTCAGGCATTATTAGACTATTTGCATGTGTATTTTTGGAGTTATGTTTCAAAAACTGTCATTTTGAGTGTGACCAATATGAGGCCAGTAAAATCTAATATTTGTATTTGGGATTCTTTCCAAAATACCTGATTCTGGTAACTCTTACATAAATTCAATATTAAAGGCTTTTCAAGACAAATTTCATATTTAGTTATGGAGTTATTATTATAAACCTTTCATATTTAGTATGACAGTTACACTGTTATATTGAATAAAAAAACTAACTTGTGTCTTTGCAAACCTTACAAAAATTCATTTTTCTAGTACAACTAACAAAAAAACATATCTCTGGGCATTATTAGCCAGTTTGCATGTGTTGTTTAGAAGTTATGTTTGAATACATTTTTATTGCTTTTTTTCGCATTATCTCAGGATTGTAAGACTATTATAGTCGTATTGAGTAAAAAACTACTTTTTGCATTTGCAAGATTTAAAAAAGCATATGTTTCGAGTAAAACTCCCAAAGATGCATTATTTCAGGCATTATTAGCCATTTTTCATGTGTGGTGTAGGAGTTATGTTTAAATAACTGTCATATTGAGTGTTACAGTATACAGTCAGATTGAGTAAAACCTCATTTTTGTATTTGCAAACCATTGAAAAACAACTGTATCTAGTAAAACTCACATGTATTCAACATCACAGGCATTTCTAGACATTTGGCACGTTTGGATTAGGAATTATGTTGGAATACATTTTTATTGCTTTTTTCGCATTATCTCAGGATTCTAAGTACATCACTGTCAAATTGAGTAACAAATCAAATTGTTTTTTTGCAAACCTTACCAAATGTTTTTTTTTCTGGAAAACCCTCGAAGATGCATTTCTTCAGGCATTATTAGACTATTTGCATGTGTATTTTTGGAGTTATGTCTCAAAAACTGTCATTTTGAGTGTGACCAATATGAGGCCAGTAAAATCTAATATTTGTATTTGTGATTCTTTCCAAAATACCTGATTCTGGTAAAACTTACATAAATTCAATATTAAAGGCTTTTCAAGACAAATTTCATATTTGGTTTTGGAGTTATGATTATAAACCTTTCATATTTAGTATGACAGTTACACTGTTATATTGAATAAAAAAAACTAACTTGTGTCTTTGCAAACCTTACAAAAATTCATTTTTCTAGTACAACTAACAAAAAAACATATCTCTGGGCATTATTAGCCATTTTGCATGTGTTGTTTAGAAGTTATGTTTGAATCCATTTTCATTGCTTTTTTCGCATTATCTCAGGATTTTAAGACTATTACAGTCATATTGAGTAAAAAACTACTTTTTGCATTTGCAAGATTTAAAAAAGGATATATTTCGAGTAAAACTCCCAAAGATGCATTATTTCAGGCATTATTAGCCATTTTTCATGTGTGGTGTAGGAGTTATGTTTAAATAACTGTCATATTGAGTGTTACAGTATACAGTCATATTGAGTAAAACCTCATTTTTGTATTTGCAAACCATTGAAAAACAACTGTATCTAGTAAAACTCACATGTATTCAACATCACATGCATTTTTAGACATTTGGCACGTTTGGATTAGGAATTATGTTGGAATACATTTTTATTGCTTTTTTCGCATTATCTCAGGATTCTAAGTACATCACTGTCAAATTGAGTAACAAATCCAATTTTGTTTTTGCAAACCTTACCAAATGTTTTTTTTTCTGGAAAACCCTCGAAGATGCATTTCTTCAGGCATTATTAGACTATTTGCATGTGTATTTTTGGAGTTATGTCTCAAAAACTGTCATTTTGAGTGTGACCAAGATGAGACCAGTAAAATCTAATATTTGTATTTGTGATTCTTTCCAAAATACCTGATTCTGGTAAAACTTACATAAATTCAATATTAAAGGCTTTTTAAGACAAATTTCATATTTGGTTTTGGAGTTATGATTATAAACCTTTCATATTTAGTATGACAGTTACACTGTTATATTGAATAAAAAACTAACTTGTGTCTTTGCAAACCTTACAAAAATTCATTTTTCTAGTACAACTAACAAAAAAACATATCTCTGGGCATTATTAGCCATTTTGCATGTGTTGTTTAGAAGTTATGTTTGAATACATTTTTATTGCTTTTTTCGCATTATCTCAGGATTCTAAGACTATTATAGTCATATTGAGTAAAAAACTACTTTTTGCATTTGCAAGATTTAAAAAAGCATATGTTTCGAGTAAAACTCCCAAAGATGCATTATTTCAGGCATTATTAGCCATTTTTCATGTGTGGTGTAGGAGTTATGTTTAAATAACTGTCATATTGAGTGTTACAGTATACAGTCATATTGAGTAAAACCTCATTGTAGTATTTGCAAACCATTGAAAAACAACTGTATCTAGTAAAACTCACATGTATTCAATGTCACAGGCATTTTTAGACATTTTGCACGTTTGGATTAGGAATTATGTTGGAATACATTTTTATTGCTTTTTTCGCATTATCTCAGGATTCTAAGTACATCACTGTCAAATTGAGTAACAAATCAAATTTTGCAAACCTTACCAAATGTTTTTTTTCTGGAAAACTCTCGAAGATGCATTTCTTCGGGCATTATTAGACTATTTGCATGTGTATTTTTGGAGTTATGTTTCAAAAACTGTCATTTTGAGTGTGACCAATATGAGGCCAGTAAAATCTAATATTTGTATTTGGGATTCTTTCCAAAATACCTGATTCTGGTAACTCTTACATAAATTCAATATTAAAGGCTTTTCAAGACAAATTTCATATTTAGTTTAGGAGTTATTATTATAAACCTTTCATATTTAGTATGACAGTTACACTGTTATATTGAATAAAAAAACTAACTTGTGTCTTTGCAAACCTTACAAAAATTCATTTTTCTAGTACAACTAACAAAAAAACATATCTCTGGGCATTATTAGCCATTTTGCATGTGTTGTTTAGAAGATATGTTTGAATACATTTTTATTGCTTTTTTCGCATTATCTCAGGATTCTAAGACTATTATAGTCATATTGAGTAAAAAACTACTTTTTGCATTTGCAAGATTTAAAAAAGCATATGTTTCGAGTAAAACTCCCAAAGATGCATTATTTCAGGCATTATTAGCCATTTTTCATGTGTGGTGTAGGAGTTATGTTTAAATAACTGTCATATTGAGTGTTACAGTATACAGTCATATTGAGTAAAACCTCATTTTTGTATTTGCAAACCATTGAAAAACAACTGTATCTAGTAAAACTCACATGTATTCAACATCACAGGCATTTTTAGACATTTGGCACGTTTGGATTAGGAATTATGTTGGAATACATTTTTATTGCTTTTTTCGCATTATCTCAGGATTCTAAGTACATCACTGTCAAATTGAGTAACAAATCAAATTTTGTTTTTGCAAACCTTACCAAATGTTTTTTTTTCTGGAAAACCCTCGAAGATGCATTTATTCAGGCATTATTAGACTATTTGCATGTGTATTTTTGGAGTTATGTCTCAAAAACTGTCATTTTGAGTGTGACCAATATGAGGCCAGTAAAATCTAATATTTGTATTTGTGATTCTTTCCAAAATACATGATTCTGGTAAAACTTACATAAATTCAATATTAAAGGCTTTTTAAGACAAATTTCATATTTGGTTTTGGAGTTATGATTATAAATCTTTCATATTTAGTATGACAGTTACACTGTTATATTGAATAAAAAAAACTAACTTGTGTCTTTGCAAACCTTACAATGGATCATTTTTCTACTAGAACTAACACAAAAACATATATGTAGGCATTATTAGCCATTTTGCATGTGTTGTTTAGAAGTTATGTTTGAATACATTTTTATTGCTTTTTTTTGCATTATCCCAGGATTGTAAGACTCTTATAGTCGTATTGAGTAAAAAACTACTTTTTGCATTTGCAAGATTTAAAAAAGCATATGTTTCGAGTAAAACTCCCAAAGATGCATTATTTCAGGCATTATTAGCCATTTTTCATGTGTGGTGTAGGAGTTAAGTTTAAATAGCTGTCATATTGAGTGTTACAGTATACAGTCATATTGAGTAAAACCTCATTTTTGTATTTGCAAACCATTGAAAAACAACTGTATCTAGTAAAACTCACATGTATTCAATATCACAGGCATTTTTAGACATTTTGCACCTTTGGATTAGGAATTATGTTGGAATACATTTTTACTGCTTTTTTCGCATTATCTCAGGATTCTAAGTACATTACTGTCAAATTGAGTAACAAATCAAATTTTGTTTTTGCAAGCCTTACCAATTGTTTTTTATCCGGAAAACTCTCGAAGATGCATTTCTTCAGGCATTATTAGACAGTTTGCATGTGTATTTTTGGAGTTATGTTTCAAAAACTGTCATTTTGAGTGTGACTAATATGAGGCCAGTAAAATCTAATATTTGTATTTGTGATTCTTTCCAAAATACCTGATTCTGGTAAAACTTACAAAAATTCAATATTAAAGGTTTTTTAAGACAAATTTCATATTTGGTTTTGGAGTTATGATTATAAACCTTTCATATTTAGTATGGCAGTTACACTGTTATATTGAATAAAAAAACTAATTTGTGTCTTTGCAAACCTTACAAAAGATCATTTTTCTAGTACAACTAACAAAAAAACATATCTCTGGGCATTATTAGCCATTTTGCATGTGTTGTTTAGAAGTTATGTTTGAATACATTTTTATTGCTTTTTTCGCATTATCACAGTATTGTAAGTACATTACTGTCAAATTGGGTAAAATATTTCTTCTTTTTTTTGCAACCCTTACAAAATGTTTTTTTTATCCAGTAAAACTCACATTTCTTCAGGCATTTTTTTGTAATTTTGCATGTGTATTTTTGGAGATAGGGTTCAAAAACTGTCTTATTGACCAATGTGAGGCCAGTAAAACCAAATTTTTGTATTTGTGAACCTTTCCAAAATACCTAATTCAGGTAAAACTCACATAAAGTCAATATTACAGGCTTTTTTAGACAGAGTTCATGTTTGGTTTTGGAGTTATGTTAATGAACCTTTCATATTTAGTATGACAGTAATACTGTTATATCGAATAAAAAAAACAAACTTGTATCTTTGAAAACACTGTAAAAATAAATTCTGTAAAAAAAACGGTCATTTACTGGCAGCTACGGCTTTCAAACAAAAACCATAAAATTAAAGTAAAACGATAAAAATGATCAAAAACATATTTACAGAAATTTTCATGAAATGTTTTGGGGAGAAATATCGTAATTTTACAGATTTTTAAAAAATTATCAAGATCAACCACCTTTAATAAAGTGACGATGCAAACAGTTCTGCAGAAAAATACCTTTATTCTAAAGAGTTTTTCCAAATTATTACGATCAATCACCTTTAGTGAAGTGACAATGCTGGCGCTTCCACAGAAAAATACCATTGTTTAACAGATTTTTTCTGAATTGTTAGGATCAGGGGTGTCTCATTGACTTTAGCAGGGGGCCACTGGATGCAGAAAATTGATTCAAAGTGGGTTAACCTTGCATGAAACGCTATCCCAACCTAGCAACGTACTTACCAATCCCACCATTTCACCCTGAGAATTTCACTACCCTCATATAGGATTGACTCAAAGCTTGGCCGGGCGAATATGACAAGTAGTACCGCGGTGGGCTTTTTTGTACGCTCATTCACCAAATCATAAGCGCGCCAATTGAGGCATGTGATGTGCACGATATTGTTGTGCATTTGATAGTGACTGCAAAATATACTTGGTCAACAGCCACACAGGTCACACTGACGGTGGCTGCACAAACAACTTTAACACTGTTACAAATATGCACCACACTGTGAAACCACATTGAACAAGAATGATAAACACATTTCAGGAAAACATCCTCAATGTAATAAAACATAAACACAACATAACAAATACCCAGAAGCCCAAGCAGCGCTGACTCTTCCGGGCTACATTCCCGCTACCACCCAACCCCGTGCTCCAAAACATCACCGCCCCCCTCCGTGCGTTCGTTGAGCTGGGCGGGGTTAGGTGGTGGGGGTGTATATTGTAACACATGGAATTCTAGGAATTGTTTCTGTTGTGTTAATGTTATGTTACGGTGACGATGTTCTCCTGAAATGTGTTTGTCAGTCTTGATTAATGTGGCTCCACAGTGTGGCGCATATTTGTAACATTGTTAAAGTTGTTTGTAGGGCCACCGTCAGTGTGATCTGTATGGCTGTTGACTGTTGATTAAGAATCTCTTGCAGTATTTCAAGTATGTCATATTACAGTTTGCGCATACACCTTTTATAAGAGGCTACATATATTTTTCGACTTGAATGTGAAAATACACATAAATATTGAAAATATTTGATTTACCTTAAAATTACATTTAAAACTGTTAGATTGTTAGTATGAACAAATACTTTTATATAACAAGCTACATAATTAATTAAAGTTAATTACTGTAATTTTACATGAAATTGAAAGTAATTTGAGAAAACAGAAAATAATATGTATAAATAATTTGGTATTTTTCTATAAAAAAAATAGAAATATACATAGTTTGTTATTACTGGCATATTACTTAAAATAACAGGCGTTTTTTTAATTTACAGATAATGTCTTCAATTCTACAGATTTATAACCTATTTAAAAAAATTTAAAAATTATAGTAGAAATTTAGAGTAAAGTAACCATACAAATAGGATTTTGTTTTCTCAGTGAACCCTACAGAAGATCATTTTTCTACTACAACTAACCAAGATACACATCTGTAGGAATTATTAGCCGTTTTGCATGTGTTGTTTAAAAGTTATGTTTGAAAACTTTTGTATTGGTTTTTCGCATTATCTCAGGATTCTAAGAACATTATAGCCATATTGAGTAAAAAATACTTTTTTCATTTGCAAGATTTAAAAAAGCATATGTTCCGAGTAAAACTCCCGAAGATGCATAATTTCAGGCATTATTAGCCATTTTTTATGTGTGGTGTAGGAGTTATGTTTAAATAACTGTCATATTGAGTGTTACAGTATACAGTCATATTGAGTAAAACCTAAATTTTGTATTTGCAAACCATAGAAAAACAACTGTACTATAGTAAAACTCACATGTATTCAATATCACAGGCATTTTTAGACATTTTGCACGTTTGGATTAGGAATTATGTTGGAATACATTTTCAATATAACAGTGTAACTGTCATACTGAATATGAAAGGTTTATAATCATAACTCCAAAACCAAATATGAAATTTGTCTTAAAAAGCCTTTAATATTGAATTTATGTAAATTTTACCAGAATCAGGTATTTTGGAAAGAATCACAAATACAAACATTACATTTTATGGGCCTCATATTGGTCACACTCAAAATGACAGTTTTTGAAACATAACTCCAAAAATACACATGCAAAATGTCTAATAATAACTGAAGAAAAGCATCTTCGAGAGTTTTTCAGAAAAAAAACATTTGGTAAGGTTTGCAAAAACAAAATTTGATTTGTTACTCAATTTGACAGTAATGTACTTAGAATCCTGAGATAATGCGAAAAAAGCAATAAAAATGTATTCCAACATAATTCCTAATTCAAACGTGCAAAATGTCTAAAAATGCCTGTGATATTGAATACATGTGAGTTTTACTAGATACAGTTGTTTTTCAATGGTTTGCAAATACAAAAATGAGGTTTTTCTCAACATGACTGTATACTGTAACACTCAATATGACAGTTATTTAAACATAACTCCCACACCACATATGAAAAATGGCTAATAATGCCTGAAATAATGCATCTTTGCGAGTTTTACTCGAAATATATGCTTTTTTAAATCTTGCAAATGCAAAAAGTAGTTTTTTACTCAATATGACTATAATAGTCTTAGAATCCTGATATAATGCGAAAAAAGCAATAAAAATGTATTCAAACATAACTTCTAAACAACACATGCAAAATGGCTAATAACGCCCAGAGATATGTTTTTTTGTTAGTTGTACTAGAAAAATAATGTATCTTTGGGAGTTTTACTCGAAACATATGCTTTTTTAAATCTTGCAAATGCAAAATGTAGTTTTTTACTCAATATGACTCTAATGTTCTTAGAATCCTGAGATAATGCGAAAAAAGCAATAAAAATGTATTCAAACATAATTTCTAAACAACACATGCAAAATGGCTAATAATGCCTAGAGATATGAATTGTTGTTAGTTGTACTAGAAAAATGATCTTTTGTAAGGTTTGCAAAGACATAAGTTGTTTTTTTTATTCAATATAACAGTATAACTGTCATAATAAATATGAAAGGTATATAATCATAACTCCAAAACTAAACATGATTTTTTTTTCTAAAAAAAAGCCTGTAATATTGAATGTATGTGAGTTTTACCAGAATCAAGTATTTTGGAAAGGTTCACAAATAAAAAAATTAGGTTTTACTGGCTTCATATTGGTCATACTCAAAATGACCGTTTTTGAAACATAACTCCAAAAGTAGAAATGCAAAATGTCTAATAATACCTGAAGAAATGTATCTTTGAGACTTTTATTGGAAAAAAAAAACATTTGGTAAGGTTTGCAAAAACAAATTTGAATTTTTTTAACTAAATTTGACAGTAATGTACTTAGAATCATGAGATAATGCGAAAAAAGCAATACAAATAAATTCTAACATAATTCCTAATCCAAACGTGCAAAATGTCTAAAAATGCCTGTGATATTGAATACATGTGAGTTTTACTAGAGTTGGTTGTTTTTTCATGGTTTGCAAATGCAAAAATGAGGTTTTATTTAATATGACTGTATACTGTAACACTCAATATGACAGTTATTTGAACATAACTCCTACACCACACATGAAAAATGGCTAATAATGCCTGAAATAAAGCAATACAAATGTATTCAAACATAACTTCTAAACAACACATGCAAAATGGCTAATAATGCCTAGAGATATGTATTTTTGTTAGTTGTACTAGAAAAATGATCTTTTGTAAGGTTTGCAAAGACACAAGTTAGTTTTTTTATTCAAAATAACAGTGTAACTGTCATACTAAATATGAAAGGTTTATAATCATAACTCCAAAACCAAATATGAAATTTGTCTTAAAAAGCCTTTAATATTGAATTTATGTAAATTTTACCAGATTCAGGTATTTTGGAAAGGTTCACAAATACAAAAATTAGGTTTTACTGGCCTCATATTGGTGGTACTCAAAACTACCGTTTTTGAAACATAAATCCAAAAGTAGAAATCTAAAATGTCTAATAATGCCTAAAGAAATGCATCTTTTAGAGTTTTCCTGAAAAAAAAATTTGGTAGGGTTTGCAAAAACAAAAAATAATTTTTTACTCAATTTGACAGTAATGTACTTAGAATCCTGAGATAATGTGAAAAAAGCAATAAAAATGTATTCCAACATAATTCCTAATCCAAACGTGCAAAATGTCTAAAAATGCCTGTGATATTGAATACATGTGAGTTTTACTATAGTACAGTTGTTTTTCTATGGTTTGCAAATACAAAATTTAGGTTTTACTCAATATGACTCTATACTGTAACACTCAATATGACAGTTATTTAAACATAACTCCTACACCACACATGAAAAATGGCTAATAATGCCTGAAATAATGCATATTTGGGAGTTTTACTCGGAACATATGCTTTTTTAAATCTTGCAAATGCAAAAAGTATTTTTTACTCGATATGACTATAATGTTCTTAGAATCCTGAGATAATGCGAAAAAGCAATACAAAAGTTTTCAAACATAACTTTTAAACAACACATGCAAAACGGCTAATAATTCCTAGAGATGTGTATCTTAGTTAGTTGTAGTAGAAAAATGATCCTTTGTAGGGTTCACTGGGAAAACAAAATCCTATTTGTATGGTTAGTTTACCCTAAATTTCTACTATAATTTTTCAATTTTTTTAAATAGGTTATAAATCTGTAGAATTGAAGACATTATCTGTAAATAAAAAAAACGCCTGTTATTTTAAGTAATATGCCAGTAGACAAACTATGTATATCCTTTTTTTTTACAGAAAAATACCAAATTATTTATACATATTATTTTCTGTTTTCTCAAATGACTTTCAATTTCATGTAAAATTACAGTAATTAACTTTAATTAAATATGTAGCTTGTTATATAAAAGTATTTGTTCATACTAACAATCTAACAGTTGTATATGTAATTTTAAGGTAAATCAAATGTTTTCAATATTTATGTGTATTTTCACATTCAAGTCAAAAAAATATATGTAGCCTCTTATAAAATGTGTATGCTCAAACTGTAATATGACGTCCCTGATATACTGCAAGAGATTCTTAATCAACAGTCAACAGCCATACAGATCACACTGACAGTGGCCGTACAAACATCTTTAACAATGTTACAAATATGCGCCACACTGTGGAGCCACATCAAACAAGACTGACAAACACATTTCAGGAGAACATCGTCACCGTTAACACAACATTAACACAACAGAAACAATTCCTAGAATTCCATGTGGTTACAATATACACCCCCACCACCTAACCTCGCCCAGCTCAACCTACGCACGGAGGGGGGGCGGTGATTTTTTTGGGGCAACGGGGTTGGGTGGTAGCGGGATTGTAGCCCGAAGTGTCAGCGCCGCTTGGGCTTCTAGGTATTTGTTATGTTGTGTTTATGTTTTATTACAGTGAGGATGTTTTCCTGAAATGTGTTTATCATTCTTGTTCGATGTGGGTTCACAGTGTGGTGCATATTTGTAACAGTGTTAAAGTTGTTTGTACAGCCACCGTCAGTGTGACCTGTGTGGCTGTTGACCAAGTATATCTTGCAGTCACCTTTCAAATGAATGACAAAACCGTGCTCATCACATGCCTCAATTGGCACGCTGATGATTTGATGAATGAGCGCTCAATAAAACCCACCGTTGTGTTACGTGTCATATTCGCCGGCCAAACTTTGAGTCAACCCTACAGGAGGGTCAGTGAAATTCTCGTGGTGAAATGATAGGAATGGTAAGTATGTAGCTAGGGTGGGACACCCCTGATCCTAACAATTCAGAAAAAATCTGTTAAACAATGGTATTTTTCTGTGGAACCGCCAGCATTGTCACTTCACTAAAGTGGTTGATCGTAATAATTTGGAAATACTCTTAAGAATAAGGTTTTTTTTTTCTGCGGAACTGTTTGCATCGTCACTTTATTAAAGGTGGTTGATCTTAATAATTTAGTAAAAATCTGTAAAATTACGATATTTCTCCCCAAAACGTTTCATGAAAATTTCTGTAAATATAATGTTTTTGATCATTATTTGGTTTACAATGTTTTACTTTAATTTTATGGTTTTTGTTTGGCAGCCGTAGCTGCCAGTAAATGACCGTTTTTTTTACAGAATTTATTTTTACAGTGTTTGCGAAGACACAATTTTTCATTTTATTTAATATAACAGTTTAACTGTCATACTAAATATGAAAGGTTCATAAACATAACTCCAAAACCAAAGATGAAATCTGTCTAAAAAAGCCTGTATTATTGACTTTATGTGAGTTTTACCTGAATTAAGAATTTTGGAAAGTTTCACAAATACAAAAATTTGGTTTTACTGGCCACACATTGGTCACACTGAATAAGACAGTTTTTGAACCATATCTCCAAAAATACACATGCAAAATTACAAAAAAATGCCTGAAGAAATGTATCTTTGTGAGTTTTACTGGAAAAAAAAACATTTTGTAAGGTTTGCAAAAACAAAAAGAAATGTTTTGTAATGTTAATGTAATTTTAAGGTAAATTAATTTTTTTTAATATTTATGTGTATTTTCACCTTCAGGCGAAAAATATATGTAGCCTCTTATAAAATGTTTATGCTCAAACTAACATTTACATTTTTTTCCCTCTAATATGACATACATGAGTGACTGCAAGACATACTTAATCAACAGTCAACAGCCTTACAAATCACACGGACGGTGGCCGTACAAAAAAATTTAACAATGTTACAAATATGCGCCACATTGTGGAGCCACATCAAACAAGAATGACAAACACATTTCAGGAGAACATCTTCACCGTAACACAACATTAACACAACAAAAACAAAACCCAGAATTCCATGTGTTACAATATACACCCCCACCACCTAACCCCGCCCACCTCAACCAACGCATGGAGGGGGGCGGTGATGTTTTGGGGTGCGGGGTTGGGTGGTAGCAGGGGTGTAGCCCGGAAGAGTCAGCGCTGCATGGGCTTGTAGGTATTTGTTATGTTATGTTGTGTGTATGTTTTGTTACAGTGAGGTGGTTTCCTGAAATGTGTTTATCATTCTTGTTCGATGTGGATTCACAGTGTGGTGCATATTTTGTAACAGTGTTAAAGTTGTTTGTACAGCCACCAGCAGTGTGACCTGTGTGGCTGTTGACCAAGTATGTTTTGCAATCACTATCACGTGCATGACAATACCATGCACATCACACTCATCAGTAGGCATGCTGATGATTTGGTGAATGAGTGTATGAGAAGTCAACCGGCCAGACTTTGGGTCAATCCTACATGAGGGTCAGTAAAATTCTCACAGTGAAATGGTAGGATCGGTAAGTATGTTGCTAGGGTGGGGTAGCCATTCATGCAAGGTGAATCCACTTTGCATCAAGTTCCTGCATGCAGTGGCCCCCCGCTAAAGTCAATGAGACACCCCTGATCCTAACAATTCAGAAAAAATCTGTAAAACAATGGTATTTTTCTGTGGAACCGCCAGCATTGTCACTTTACTAAAAGTGGTTGATCGTAATAATTTGGAAAAACTCTTTAGAATAAAGGTATTTTTCTGCAGAACTGTTTGCATCGTCACTTTATTAAAGGTGGTTGATCTTAATAATTTAGTTAAAATCTGTAAAATTACGATATTTCACCCCAAAACGTTTCATGAAAATTTCTGTAAATATAATATTTTTGATCATTATTTGGTTTACAATGTTTTACTTTAGTTTTATGGTTTTTGTTTGGCAGCCGTAGCTGCCAGTAAATGACCGTTTTTTTACAAAATTTATTTTTACAGTGTTTGCAAAGATAAAAGTTAGTTTTTTTATTCAATATAACAGTAAAACTGTCATACTAAATATGAAAGGTTCATAAACATAACTCCAAAACCAAACATGAAATCTGTCTAAAAAAGCCTGAATTTTGACTTTATGTGAGTTTTACCTGAATTAGGTATTTTGGAAAGGTTCACAAATACAAAAATTTGGTTTTACTGGCCTCACATTGGTCACACTCAATAAGACAGTTTTTGAACCCTATCTCCAAAAATACACATGCAAAATTACAAAAAATGCCTGAAGAAATGTATCTTTGTGAGTTTTACTGAATAAAAAAACATTTTGTAAGGTTTGCAAAAACAAAAAGAAATGTTCTACCCAATTTGACAGTAATGTACTTAAAATCCTGAGATAATGCAAAAAGAGCAATAAAAATGTATTCCAACATAATTCCTAATCCAAACGTGCAAAATGTCTAAAAATGCCTGTGATATTGAATCCATGTGAGTTTTACTAGATATAGTTGATTTTCTATGGTTTGCAAAAACAAAAATTAGGTTTTACTCAATATGACTGTATACTGTAACACTCGATATGACAGTTATTTAAACATAACTCCTACACCACACATGGCTAATAATGCCTGAAATAATGCATCTTTGGGAGTTTTACTCGAAACGATTGTTTTTTTAAATCTTTGCAATGCAAAAAATAGTTTTTTTACTCAATATGACAATAATGTTCTTGGAATCCTGAGATAATGCGAAAAAAGCAATAAAAAAGTTTTCAAACACAACTTTTAAACAACACATGCAAAACGGCTAATAATGCCTAGAGATGTGTATCTTTGTTAGTTGTAGTAGAAAAATGATCTTTTGTAGGGTTCACTGTAAAAAAAAAAATCCAATTTTTATGGTTAGTTTACTTTAAATTTCTACTGTAATTTTTCATTTTTTTTTAGATAGGTTATAAAACTGTAGAATTCAAGACATTATCTGTAAATAAACAAACTGCCTGTTATTTTGAATAATATACCAGTAATGACGAACTATGTATATTCCTATTTTTTTACAGAAAAATACCAAATTAATTATACATATTATTTTCTGTTTTCTCAAATTACTTTCAATTTCATGTAAAATTACAGTAATTAACTTTAATTAAATATGTAGCTTGTTATATAAAAGTATGTGTCCATACTAACAATCTAAAAGTTTTATATGTAATTTTAAGGTAAATCAAATTTTTTTAATATTTATGTGTATTTTCACATTCAAAGCGAAAAATATATGTAGCCTCTTATAAAAGGTTTATGCTCAAACTAACTATTACATTTTTTTCCCTGTAATATGACATACATGAATGACTGCAAGACATACTTAATCAACAGTCAACAGCCTTACAGATCACACTGACGGTGGCCGTACAAACGACTTTAACAATGTTACAAATATGCGCCACACTGTGGAGCCACATCAAACAAGACTGACAAACACATTTCAGGAGAACATCGTCACCGTAACACAACATTAACACAACAGAAAGTATTCCTAGAATTCCATGTGTTACAATATACACCCCCACCACCTAACCCCGCCCAGCTCAACCAACGCACGGAGGGGGCCGGTGATGTTTTGGGGCACGGGGTTGGGCGGTAGCGGGATTGTAGCCCGGAAGAGTCAGCGCTGCTTGGGCTTCTGGGTATTTGTTATGTTGTGTTTATGTTTTATTACAGTGAGGATGTTTTCCTGAAATGTGTTTATCATTCTTGTTCGATGTGGGTTCACAGTGTGGTGCATATTTGTAACAGTGTTAAAGTTGTTTGTAGAGCCACCGTCAGTGTGACCTGTGTGGCTGTTGACCAAGTATATCTTGCAGTCACCTTTCAAATGAACGACAAAACCGTGGTCATCACATGCCTCAATTGGTACGCTGATGATTTGATGAATGAGCGTTCAATAAAACCCACCGTTGTATTACGTGTCATATTCGCCCGGCCAAACTTTGAGTCAACCCTACATTAGGGTCAGTGAAATTTTCGTGGTAAAATGATAGGAATGGTAAGTATGTAGCTAGGGTGGGATAGCCATTCATGCAAGGTTAACCCACTTTGTATCAATTTCCTGCATCCAGTGGCCCCCTGCTAAAGTCAATGAAACACCCCTGATCCTAACAATTCAGAAAAAATCTGTTTAACAATGGTATTTTTCTGTGGAACCGCCAGCATTGTCACTTCACTAAAGGTGGTTGATCGTAATTATTTGGAAAAACTCTGAAGAATAAAGTTTTTTTTTTCTGCGGAACTGTTTGCATCGTCACTTTATTAAAGGTGGTTGATCTTAATAATTTTGTAAAAATCTGTAAAACTACGATATTTCTCCCCAAAACATTTCATGAAAATTTCTGTAAATATAATGTTTTTGATCATTATTTGGTTTACAATGTTCCATCCATCCATCCATTTTCTACCGCTTATACCCTTTTGGGGTCGCGGGGGGCGCTGGCGCCTATCTCAGCTACAATCGGGCGGAAGGCGGGGTACACCCTGGACAAGTCGCCACCTCATCGCAGGGCCAACACAGATAGACAAACAACATTCACACTCACATTCACACACTAGGGCCAATTTAGTGTTGCCAATCAACCTATCCCCAGGTGCATGTCTTTGGAAGTGGGAGGAAGCCGGAGTACCCGGAGGGAACCCACGCATTCACGGGGAGAACATGCAAACTCCACACAGAAAGATCCCGAGCCTGGATTTGAACCCAGGACTGCAGGAACTTCGTATTGTGAGGCAGACGCACTAACCCCTCTCCCACCGTGAAGCCCTGGTTTACAATGTTTTACTTTAATTTTATGGTTTTTGTTTGACAGCCGTAGCTGCCAGTAAATGACCGTTTTTTTACAGAATTCATTTTTACAGTGTTTTCAAAGATACAAGTTTTTTTTTTTTATTCGATATAACAGTATTACTGTCATACTAAATATGAAAGGTTCATAAACATAACTCCAAAACCAAACATGAAATCTGTCTAAAAAAACCTGTAATATTGACTTTATGTGAGTTTTACCTGAATTAGGTATTTTGGAAAGGTTCACAAATACAAACATTTGGTTTTACTGGCCTCACATTGGTCACACTCAATAAGACAGTTATTGAACCATATCTCCAAAAATACACATGCAAAATTACAAAAAAATGCCTGAAAAAATATATATTTGTTTTACTGGAATAAAAAAATTTTGTTAGGTTTGCAGAAACAAAAAGAAATGTTTTACCCAATTTGACAGTAATGTACTTAAAATCCTGAGATAATGCAAAAAGAGCAATAAAAATGTATTCCAACATAATTCCTAATCCAAACGTGCAAATTGTCTAAAAATGCCTGTGATATTGAATCCATGTGAGTTTTACTAGATACAGTTGCTTTTCTATGGTTTGCAAATACAAAAATGTGGTTTTATTCAATATGACTGTATACTGTAACACTCAATATGACAGTTACATAAACATAACTCCTACACCACACATGAAAAATGGCTAATAATGCCTGAAATAATGCATTTTTGGGAGTTTTACTCGAAACGATTGCTTTTTTAAATCTTTGTAATGCAAAAAATTGTTGTTCTACTCAATATGACTATAATGTTCTTAGAATCCTAAGATAATGCAAAAAGCAATAAAAATGTTTTCAAACATAACTTCTATAAAACTCTTGTAAAATGGCTAATAATGCCTAGAGACATGTATTTTCGTTAGTTGTACTAGAAAAATGATCTTTTGTGAGGTTCAAAGACACAAGTTAGTTTTTTTATTCAATATAACAGTGTAACCGTCATACTAAATATGAAAGGTTTATAATCTTAACTCCAAAACCATATAAAAAATTTCTCTAAAAAAAAGTCTGTAATATTGAATTTATGTGAGTTTTAGAAGAATCAGTCATTTTGGAAAACTTCACAAATACAACAATTAGGTTTTACTGGCCTCATATTGATCAAACTCAAAATGACATTTTTGAAACATAACTCCAAAAATATGCATGCAAAATGTCTAAGAATGCCTGAAGAAATGTCTCTTTGAGAGTTTTCCTGGAAAAAAAAACATTTGGTAAGGTTTGAATTAACAAAAAGTATTTTTATAATAAATTTGACAGTAAATTACTTAGAATCCTGAGATAATACGAAAAAAAGCAATACAAATGTATTCCAACATAATTCCCAATCCAAACGTGCAAAATATCTGAAAATGCCTGTGATATTCAATAAATGTGAGTTGTACTAGATACACTTGTTTTTCTATGGTTTGCAAATACAAAATTTAGGTTTTACTCAATATGAATGTATACTGTAACACTAAATATGACAGTTATTTAAACATAATTCCTAGACCACACATGAAAAATGACTAATAATGCCTGAAATAATGCATGTTTGTGAGTATTACTCGAAACGATTGCTTTTTTAAATGTTGCAAATGCATAATGTATTTTTTTACTCAATATGACCATAATGTTCTTTGAATTCTGAGATAATTCGAAAAAAAGAAATAAAATTGTATTCAAACATAACTTCCAAACAACACATGCAAAATGGCTAATAATGACTAGAGATATGAATTTTCGTTAGTTGTACTAGAAAAATTATCTTTTGTAAGGTTAACAAAGACACAAGTTAGTTTTTTTATTCAATATAACAGTATAACTGTCATACTAAATATGAAATGTTTAAAATCATAACTCCAAAACCAAACATTAAATCTTCCTAAAAAAAAAAGCCTGTAATATTGAATTTATGTTAGTTTTAGCAGAATCAGGTATTTTGGAAAGGTTCACACATACAAAAATTGGGTTTTACCGGCCTCATATTGGTCACACTCATAATGACAATTTTGAAACATAACTCCAAAAGTAGAAATGCAAAATGTCTAATAATGCCTGAAGAAATGTATCTTTGAGAGTTTTCCTGAAAAAAAAATGTTTGGTAAGGTTTGCAATAAAAGAAAGTATTTTTTTACTAAATTTGACAGTCATGTACTTAGAATCCTGAGATAATGCGAAAAAAGCAATAAATATGTATTCCAACATAATTCCTAATCCAAACGTGCAAAATGTCTAAAAATGCCTGTGATATTGAATACATGTGAGTTTTACTAGATTTGGTTGTTTTTTCATGGTTTGCAAATACAAAAATGAGGTTTTATTTAATATGACTGTATACTGTAACACTCAATATGACAGTTATTTGAACATAACTCCTACACCACACATGAAAAATGGCTAATAATGCCTGAAATAAAGCAATACAAATGTATTCAAACATAACTTCTAAACAACACATGCAAAATGGCTAATAATGCCTAGAGATATGTATTTTTGTTAGTTGTACTAGAAAAATGATCTTTTGTAAGGTTTGCAAAGACACAAGTTAGTTGTTTTATTCAATATAACAGTGTAACTGCCATTCTAAATATGAAAGGTTTATAATCATAACCCCAAAACCAAATATGAAATGTGTCTTAAAAAGCCTTTAATATATAATTCATGTAAGTTTTACCAGAATCAGGTATTTTGGAAAGAATCACAAATACAAATATTAGATTTTACTGGCCTCATATTGGTCACACTCAAAATGACAGATTTTGAAACATAACTCCAAAAATACACATGCAAAATGTCTAATGATGCCTGAAGAAATGCATCTTCGAGAGTTTTCCTGAAAAAAAAAAACATTTGGTAAGGTTTGCAAAAACAAAATTTGATTCGTTACTCAATTTGACAGTAATGTACTTAGAGTCCTGAGATAATGCAAAAAAGCAATAAAAATGTATTCCAACATAATTCCTAATCCAAACGTGCAAAATGTCTAAAAATGCCTGTGATATTGAATACATGTGGGTTTTACTAGATACAGTTGTTTTTCAATGATTTGCAAAAACAAAAATGAGGTTTTACTCAATATGACTGTATACTGTAAGACTCAATATGACAGTTGTTTAAACATAACTCCTACACCACACATGAAAAATGGCTAATAATGCCTGAAATAATGCATCTTTGCGAGTTTTACTCGAAACATATGCTTTTTTAAATCTTGCAAATGCAAAAAGTAGTTTTTTACTCAATATGACTATAATAGTCTTAGAATCCTGAGATAATGCGAAAAAAGCAATAAAAATGTATTCAAACATAACTTCTAAACAACACATGCAAAATGGCTAATAATGCCCAGAGATATGTTTTTTTGTTAGTTGTACTAGAAAAATTATCTTTTGTAAGGCTTGCAAAGACACAAGTTATTTTTTTTATTCAATATAACACTGTAACTGTCATACTAAATATGAAATGTTTATAATCATAACTCCAAAACCAAATATGAAATTTGTCTTAAAAAGCCTTTAATATTGAATTTATGTAGGTTTTAGCAGAATCAGGTATTTTGGAAAGAATCACAAATACAAATATTAGATTTTACTGGCTTCATATTGGTCACACTCAAAATGACAGTTTTTGAAACATAACTCCAAAAATACACATGCAACATGTCTAATAATGCCTGAAAAAATGCATCTTCGAGAGTTTTCCTGAAAAAAAAACATTTGGTAAGGTTTGCAAAAACAAAATTTGATTTGTTACTCAATTTGACAGTAATGTACTTAGAATCTTGAGATAATGCGAAAAAAGCAATAAAAATGTATTCCAACATAATTCTAAATCCAAACGTGCAAAATGTCTAAACATGCCAGTGATATTGGATACATATGAGTTTTACTAGATACAGTTGTTTTTCAATGGTTTGCAAATACAAAAATGAGGTTTTACTCAATATGACTGTATACTGTAACACTCAATATGACAGTTATTTAAACATAACTCCTACACCACACATGAAAAATGGCTAATAATGCCTGAAATAATGCATCTTTGGGATTTTTACTCGAAACATATGCTTTTTTAAATCTTGCAAATGCAAAAAGTAGTTTTTTACTCAATACGACTATAATAGTCTTACAATCCTGAGATATTGCGAAAAAAGCAATACAAATGTATTCAAACATAACTTCTAAACAACACATGCAAAATGGCTAATAATGCCCAGAGATACGTTTTTTTGTCAGTTTTACTAGAAAAATTATCTTTTGTAAGGTTTGCAAAGACACAAATTAGTTTTTTTATTCAATAAAACAGTGTAACTGTCATACTAAATATGAAAGGTTTATAATCATAACTCCAAAACCAAAGATGAAATTTGTCTTAAAAAGCTTTTAATATTGAATTTATGTAAATTTTAGCAGAATCAGGTGTTTTGGAAAGGTTCACAAATACAAATATTAGATTTTACTGGCCTCATATTGGTCACACTCAAAATGACAGTTTTTGAAACATAACTCCAAAAATACACATGCAAAATGTCTAATATCGCCTGAAGAAAAGCATCCTCGAGAGTTTTCCAGAAAAAAAACATTTGGTAAGGTTTGCAAAAACAAAATTTTATTTGTTACTCAATTTGACAGTAATGTACTTAGAATCCTGAGATAATGCGAAAAAAGCAATAAAAATGTATTCCAACATAATTCCTAATTCAAACGTGCGAAATGTCTAAAAATGCCTGTGATATTGAATACATGTGAGTTTTACTAGATACAGTTGTTTTTCAATGGTTTGCAAATACAAAAATTATGTTTTTCTCAATATGACTGTATACTGTAACACTCAATATGACAGTTATTTAAACATAACTCCTACACCACACATGAAAAATGGCTAATAATGCCTGAAATAATGCATCTTTGCGAGTTTTACTCGAAACATATGCTTTTTTAAATCTTGCAAATGCAAAAAGGAGTTTTTTACTCAATATAACTATAATAGTCTTAGAATCCTGAGATAATGCGAAAAAAGCAATAAAAATGTATTCAAACATAACTTCTAAACAACACATGCAAAATGGCTAATAGTAACTAGAGATATGTTTTTTTTGTTAGTTGTACTAGAAAACTGATCTTTTGTAAGGTTTGCAAAGACACAAGTTAGTTTTTTTTATTCAATATAACACTGTAACTGTCATACTAAATATGAAAGGTTTATAATCATAAATCCAAAACCAAATATGAAATTTGTCTTAAAAAGCCTTTACTATTGAATTTATGTAAGTTTTACCAGAATCAGGTATTTTGGAAAGAATCACAAATACAAATATTAGATTTTACTGGCCTCATATTGGTCACACTCAAAATGACAGTTTTTGAAACATAACTCCAAAAATACACATGCAAAATGTCTAATACTGCCTGAAAAAAATGCATCTTCGAGAGTTTTCATGAAAAAAAACATTTTGTAAGCTTTGCAAAAACAAAATTTGATTTGTTACTCAATTTGACAGGAATGTACTCAGAAGGTTTGTAATCATAACTCCAAAACCAAATATGAAATTTGTCTTAAAAAGCCTTTAATATTGAATTTTTGTAGGTTTTACCAGAATCAGGTATTTTGGAAAGAATCACAAATACAAATATTAGATTTTACTGGCCTCATATTAGTCACACTCAAAATGACAGTTTTTGAAACATAACTCCAAAAATACACATGCAAAATGTCTAATAATGCCTGAAGAAATGCATGTTCGAGAGTTTTCCTGAAAAAAAAAATTTGGTAAGGTTTGCAAAAAAAAAATTTGATTTGTTACTCAATGTGACAGTAATGTACTTAGAATCCTGAGATAATGCGAAAAAAGCAATAAAAATGTATTCCAACATAATTCCTAATCCAAACGTGCAAAATGTCTAAAAATGCCTGTGATATTGAATACATGTGAGTTTTACTAGATACAGTTGTTTTTCAATGGTTTGCAAATACGAAAATTATGTTTTTCTCAATATGACTGCATACTGTAACACTCAATATGACAGTTATTTAAACATAACTCCTACACCACACATGAAAAATGGCTAATAAAGCCTAAATAATGCATCTTTGCGAGTTTTACTCGAAATATATGCTTTTTTAAATCTTGCAAATGCAAAAAGTAGTTTTTTACTCAATATGACTATAATAGTCTTAGAATCCTGAGATAATGCGAAAAAAGCAATGAAAATGTATTCAAACATAACTTCTAAACAACACATGCAAAATGGCTAATAATGCCTAGAGATATGTTTTTTTGTTAGTTGTACTAGAAAATGATCTTTTGTAAGGTTTGCAAAGATACAAATACGTTTTTTTTATTCAATATAACAGTGTAACTGTCATACTAAATATGAAAGGTTTATAATCATAACTCCAAAACCAAATATGAAATGTGTCTTAAAAAGCCTTTAATATTGAATTTATGTCAGTTCTAGCAGAATCAGGTATTTTGGAAAGATTCACAAATACAAATATTAGATTTTACTGGCCTCATATTGGTCACACTCAAAATGACAGTTTTTGAAACATAACTCCAAATATACACATGCAAAATGTCTAATAATGCCTGAAGAAATGCATCTTCGAGAGTTTTCCTGAAAAAAAAAACATTTGGTAAGGTTTGCAAAAAAAAAAATTTGATTTGTTACTCAATGTGACAATAATGTACTTAGAATCCTGAGATAATGCGAAAAAAGCAATAAAAATGTATTCCAACATAATTCCTAATCCAAACGTGCCAAATGTCTAAAAATGCCTGTGCTGTTGAATACATGTGAGTTTTACTAGATACAGTTGTTTTTCAATGGTTTGCAAATACAAAAATGAGGTTTTACTCAATATGACTGTATACTGTAACACTCAATATGACAGTTATTTAAACATAACTCCTACACCACACATGAAAAATGGCTAATAATGCCTGAAATAATGCATCTTTGGGAGTTTTACTCGAAACATATGCTTTTTTAAATCTTGCAAATGCAAAAAGTAGTTTTTTACTCAATATGACTATAATAGTCTTAGAATCCTGAGATAATGCGAAAAAAGCAATAAAAATGTATTCAAACATAACTTCTAAACAACACATGCAAAATGGCCAATAATGCCCAGAGATATGTTTTTTTGTTAGTTGTACTAGAAAAATGAATTTTTGTAAGGTTTGCAAAGACACAAGTTAGTTTTTTTATTCAATATAACAGTGTAACTGTCATACTAAATATGAAAGGTTTATAATAATAACTCCAAAACTAAATATGAAATTTGTCTTGAAAAGCCTTTAATATTGAATTTATGTAAGAGTTACCAGAATCAGGTATTTTGGAAAGAATCCCAAATACAAATATTAGATTTTACTGGCCTCATATTGGTCACACTCAAAATGACAGTTTTTGAGACATAACTCCAAAAATACACATGCAAATAGTCTAATAATGCCTGAAGAAATGCATCTTCGAGGGTTTTCCAGAAAAAAAACATTTGGTAAGGTTTGCAAAAACAAAATTTGATTTGTTACTCAATTTGACAGTGATGTACTTAGAATCCTGAGATAATGCGAAAAAAGCAATAAAAATGTATTCCAACATAATTCCTAATCCAAACGTGCCAAATGTCTAAAAATGCCTTTGATGTTGAATACATGTGAGTTTTACTAGATACAGTTGTTTTTCAATGGTTTGCAAATACAAAAATGAGGTTTTACTCAATATGACTGTATACTGTAACACTCAATATGACAGTTATTTAAACATAACTCCTACACCACACATGAAAAATGGCTAATAATGCCTGAAATAATGCATCTTTGGGAGTTTTACTCGAAACATATGCTTTTTTAAATCTTGCAAATGCAAAAAGTAGTTTTTTACTCAATATGACTATAATAGTCTTAGAATCCTGAGATAATGCGAAAAAAGCAATAAAAATGTATTCAAACATATCTTCTAAACAACACATGCAAAATGGCTAATAATGCCCAGAGATATGTTTTTTTGTTAGTTGTACTAGAAAAATGAATTTTTGTAAGGTTTGCAAAGACACAAGTTAGTTTTTTTATTCAATATAACAGTGTAACTGTCATACTAAATATGAAAGGTTTATAATAATAACTCCAAAACTAAATATGAAATTTGTCTTGAAAAGCCTTTAATATTGAATTTATGTAAGAGTTACCAGAATCAGGTATTTTGGAAAGAATCCCAAATACAAATATTAGATTTTACTGGCCTCATATTGGTCACACTCAAAATGACAGTTTTTGAAACATAACTCCAAAAATACACATGCAAATAGTCTAATAATGCCCGAAGAAATGCATCTTCGAGAGTTTCCCAGAAAAAAAACATTTGGTAAGGTTTGCAAAATTTGATTTGTTACTCAATTTGACAGTGATGTACTTAGAATCCTGAGATAATGCGAAAAAAGCAATAAAAATGTATTCCAACATAATTCCTAATCCAAACGTGCAAAATGTCTAAAAATGCCTGTGACATTGAATACATGTGAGTTTTACTAGATACAGTTGTTTTTCAATGGTTTGCAAATACTACAATGAGGTTTTACTCAATATGACTGTATACTGTAACACTCAATATGACAGTTATTTAAACATAACTCCTACACCAAACATGAAAAATGGCTAATAATGCCTGAAATAATGCATCTTTGGGAGTTTTACTCGAAACATATGCTTTTTTAAATCTTGCAAATGCAAAAAGTAGTTTTTTACTCAATATGACTATAATAGTCTTAGAATCCCGAGATAATGCGAAAAAAGCAATACAAATGTATTCAAACATAACTTCTAAACAACAGATGCAAAATGGCTAATAATGCCCAGAGATATGTTTTTTTGTTAGTTGTACTAGAAAAATGAATTTTTGTAAGGTTTGCAAAGACACAAGTTAGTTTTTTTATTCAATATAACAGTGTAACTGTCATACTAAATATGAAAGGTTTATAATCATAACTCCAAAACCAAATATGAAATTTGTCTTAAAAAGCCTTTAATATTGAATTTATGAAAGTTTTACCAGAATCAGGTATTTTGGAAAGAATCACAAATACAAATATTAGATTTTACTGGCCTCATATTGGTCACACTCAAAATGACAGTTTTTGAGACATAACTCCAAAAATACACATGCAAATAGTCTAATAATGCCTGAAGAAATGCATCTTCGAGGGTTTTCCAGAAAAAAAAACATTTGGTAAGGTTTGCAAAAACAAAATTTGATTTGTTACTCAATTTGACAGTGATGTACTTAGAATCCTGAGATAATGCGAAAAAAGCAATAAAAATGTATTCCAACATAATTCCTAATCCAAACGTGCCAAATGTCTAAAAATGCCTGTGATGTTGAATACATGTGAGTTTTACTAGATACAGTTGTTTTTCAATGGTTTGCAAATACAAAAATGAGGTTTTACTCAATCTGACTGTATACTGTAACACTCAATATGACAGTTATTTAAACATAACTCCTACACCACACATGAAAAATGGCTAATAATGCCTGAAATAATGCATCTTTGGGAGTTTTACTCGAAACATATGCTTTTTTAAATCTTGCAAATGCAAAAAGTAGTTTTTTACTCAATATGACTATAATAGTCTTACAATCCTGAGATAATGCGAAAAAAGCAATAAAAATGTATTCAAACATAACTTCTAAACAACACATGCAAAATGGCTAGTAATGCCCAGAGATATGTTTTTTTGTTAGTTGTACTAGAAAAATGAATTTTTGTAAGGTTTGCAAAGATACAAGTTAGTTTATTTATTCAACATAACAGTGTAACTGTCATACTAAATATGAAAGGTTTATAATAATAACTCCAAAACTAAATATGAAATTTGTCTTGAAAAGCCTTTAATATTGAATTCATGTAAGTTTTACCAGAATCAGGTATTTTGGAAAGAATCACAAATACAAATATTAGATTTTACTGGCCTCATATTGGTCACACTCAAAATGACAGTTTTTGAGACATAACTCCAAAAATACACATGCAAATAGTCTAATAATGCCTGAAGAAATGCATCTTCGAGAGTTTTCCAGAAAAAAAAACATTTGGTAAGGTTTGCAAAAACAAAATTTGATTTGTTACTCAATTTGACAGTGATGTACTTAGAATCCTGAGATAATGCGAAAAAAGCAATAAAAATGTATTCCAACATAATTCCTAATCCAAACGTGCAAAATGTCTAAAAATGCCTGTGGCATTGAATACGTGTGAGTTTTACTAGATACAGTTGTTTTTCAATGGTTTGCAAATACTACAATGAGGTTTTACTCAATATGACTGTATACTGTAACACTCAATATGACAGTTATTTAAACATAACTCCTACACCAAACATGAAAAATGGCTAATAATGCCTGAAATAATGCATCTTTGGGAGTTTTACTCGAAACATATGCTTTTTTAAATATTGCAAATGCAAAAAGTAGTTTTTTACTCAATATGACTATAATAGTCTTAGAATCCTGAGATAATGCGAAAAAAGCAATACAAATGTATTCAAACATAACTTCTAAACAACAGATGCAAAATGGCTAATAATGCCCAGAGATATGTTTTTTTGTTAGTTGTACTAGAAAAATGAATTTTTGTAAGGTTTGCAAAGACACAAGTTAGTTTTTTTATTCAATATAACAGTGTAACTGTCATACTAAATATGAAAGGTTTATAATCATAACTCCAAAACCAAATATGAAATTTGTCTTAAAAAGCCTTTAATATTGAATTTATGAAAGTTTTACCAGAATCAGGTATTTTGGAAAGAATCACAAATACAAATATTAGATTTTACTGGCCTCATATTGGTCACACTCAAAATGACAGTTTTTGAGACATAACTCCAAAAATACACATGCAAATAGTCTAATAATGCCTGAAGAAATGCATCTTCGAGGGTTTTCCAGAAAAAAAAACATTTGGTAAGGTTTGCAAAAACAAAATTTGATTTGTTACTCAATTTGACAGTGATGTACTTAGAATCCTGAGATAATGCGAAAAAAGCAATAAAAATGTATTCCAACATAATTCCTAATCCAAACGTGCCAAATGTCTAAAAATGCCTGTGATGTTGAATACATGTGAGTTTTACTAGATACAGTTGTTTTTCAATGGTTTGCAAATACAAAAATGAGGTTTTACTCAATCTGACTGTATACTGTAACACTCAATATGACAGTTATTTAAACATAACTCCTACACCACACATGAAAAATGGCTAATAATGCCTGAAATAATGCATCTTTGGGAGTTTTACTCGAAACATATGCTTTTTTAAATCTTGCAAATGCAAAAAGTAGTTTTTTACTCAATATGACTATAATAGTCTTACAATCCTGAGATAATGCGAAAAAAGCAATAAAAATGTATTCAAACATAACTTCTAAACAACACATGCAAAATGGCTAGTAATGCCCAGAGATATGTTTTTTTGTTAGTTGTACTAGAAAAATGAATTTTTGTAAGGTTTGCAAAGATACAAGTTAGTTTATTTATTCAATATAACAGTGTAACTGTCATACTAAATATGAAAGGTTTATAATAATAACTCCAAAACTAAATATGAAATTTGTCTTGAAAAGCCTTTAATATTGAATTCATGTAAGTTTTACCAGAATCAGGTATTTTGGAAAGAATCACAAATACAAATATTAGATTTTACTGGCCTCATATTGGTCACACTCAAAATGACAGTTTTTGAGACATAACTCCAAAAATACACATGCAAATAGTCTAATAATGCCTGAAGAAATGCATCTTCGAGAGTTTTCCAGAAAAAAAAACATTTGGTAAGGTTTGCAAAAACAAAATTTGATTTGTTACTCAATTTGACAGTGATGTACTTAGAATCCTGAGATAATGCGAAAAAAGCAATAAAAATGTATTCCAACATAATTCCTAATCCAAACGTGCCAAATGTCTAAAAATGCCTGTGACATTGATTACATGTGAGTTTTACTAGATACAGTTGTTTTTCAATGGTTTGCAAATACAAAAATGAGGTTTTACTCAATCTGACTGTATACTGTAACACTCAATATGACAGTTATTTAAACATAACTCCTACACCACACATGAAAAATGGCTAATAATGCCTGAAATAATTTATCTTTGGGAGTTTTACTCGAAACATATGCTTTTTTAAATCTTGCAAATGCAAAAAGTAGTTTTTTACTCAATACGACTATAATAGTCTTACAATCCTGAGATAATGCGAAAAAAGCAATAAAAATGTATTCAAACATAACTTCTAAACAACACATGCAAAATGGCTAATAATGCCCAGAGATATGTTTTTTTGTTAGTTGTACTAGAAAAATGAATTTTTGTAAGGTTTGCAAAGACACAAGTTAGTTTTTTTATTCAATATAACAGTGTAACTGTCATACTAAATATGAAAGGTTTATAATAATAACTCCAAAACTAAATATGAAATTTGTCTTGAAAAGCCTTTAATATTGAATTTATGTAAGAGTTACCAGAATCAGGTATTTTGGAAAGAATCCCAAATACAAATATTAGATTTTACTGGCCTCATATTGGTCACACTCAAAATGACAGTTTTTGAAACATAACTCCAAAAATACACATGCAAATAGTCTAATAATGCCTGAAGAAATGCATCTTCGAGAGTTTTCCAGAAAAAAAACATTTGTTAAGGTTTGCAAAAACAAAATTTGATTTGTTACTCAATTTGACAGTGATGTACTTAGAATCCTGAGATAATGCGAAAAAAGCAATAAAAATGTATTCCAACATAATTCCTAATCCAAACGTGCAAAATGTCTAAAAATGCCTGTGGCATTGAATACATGTGAGTTTTACTAGATACAGTTGTTTTTCAATGGTTTGCAAATACTACAATGAGGTTTTACTCAATATGACTGTATACTGTAACACTCAATATGACAGTTATTTAAACATAACTCCTACACCAAACATGAAAAATGGCTAATAATGCCTGAAATAATGCATCTTTGGGAGTTTTACTCGAAACATATGCTTTTTTAAATCTTGCAAATGCAAAAAGTAGTTTTTTACTCAATATGACTATAATAGTCTTAGAATCCTGAGATAATGCGAAAAAAGCAATAAAAATGTATTCAAACATAACTTCTAAACAACAGATGCAAAATGGCTAATAATGCCCAGAGATATGTTTTTTTGTTAGTTGTACCAGAAAAATGAATTTTTGTAAGGTTTGCAAAGACACAAGTTAGTTTTTTTTATTCAATATAACAGTGTAACTGTCATACTAAATATGAAAGGTTTATAATCATAACTCCAAAACCAAATATGAAATTTGTCTTAAAAAGCCTTTAATATTGAATTTATGTAAGTTTTACCAGAATCAGGTATTTTGGAAAGAATCACAAATACAAATATTAGATTTTACTGGCCTCATATTGGTCACACTCAAAATGAAAGTTTTTGAGACATAACTCCAAAAATACACATGCAAATAGTCTAATAATGCCTGAAGAAATGCATCTTCGAGGGTTTTCCAGAAAAAAAAACATTTGGTAAGGTTTGCAAAAACAAAATTTGATTTGTTACTCAATTTGACAGTGATGTACTTAGAATCCTGAGATAATGCGAAAAAAGCAATAAAAATGTATTCCAACATAATTCCTAATCCAAACGTGCCAAATGTCTAAAAATGCCTGTGATGTTGAATACATGTGAGTTTTACTAGATACAGTTGTTTTTCAATGGTTTGCAAATACAAAAATGAGGTTTTACTCAATATGACTGTATACTGTAACACTCAATATGACAGTTATTTAAACATAACTCCTACACCACACATGAAAAATGGCTAATAATGCCTGAAATAATGCATCTTTGGGAGTTTTACTCGAAACATATGCTTTTTTAAATCTTGCAAATGCAAAAAGTAGTTTTTTACTCAATATGACTATAATAGTCTTAGAATCCTGAGATAATGCGAAAAAAGCAATAAAAATGTATTCAAACATATCTTCTAAACAACACATGCAAAATGGCTAATAATGCCCAGAGATATGTTTTTTTGTTAGTTGTACTAGAAAAATGAATTTTTGTAAGGTTTGCAAAGACACAAGTTAGTTTTTTTATTCAATATAACAGTGTAACTGTCATACTAAATATGAAAGGTTTATAATAATAACTCCAAAACTAAATATGAAATTTGTCTTGAAAAGCCTTTAATATTGAATTTATGTAAGAGTTACCAGAATCAGGTATTTTGGAAAGAATCCCAAATACAAATATTAGATTTTACTGGCCTCATATTGGTCACACTCAAAATGACAGTTTTTGAAACATAACTCCAAAAATACACATGCAAATAGTCTAATAATGCCCGAAGAAATGCATCTTCGAGAGTTTTCCAGAAAAAAAAACATTTGGTAAGGTTTGCAAAATTTGATTTGTTACTCAATTTGACAGTGATGTACTTAGAATCCTGAGATAATGCGAAAAAAGCAGTAAAAATGTATTCCAACATAATTCCTAATCCAAACGTGCCAAATGTCTAAAAATGCCTGTGATGTTGAATACATGTGAGTTTTACTAGATACAGTTGTTTTTCAATGGTTTGCAAATACAAAAATGAGGTTTTACTCAATATGACTGTATACTGTAACACTCAATATGACAGTTATTTAAACATAACTCCTACACCACACATGAAAAATGGCTAATAATGCCTGAAATAATGCATCTTTGGGAGTTTTACTCGAAACATATGCTTTTTTAAATCTTGCAAATGCAAAAAGTAGTGTTTTACTCAATATGACTATAATAGTCTTAGAATCCTGAAATAATGCGAAAAAAGCAACAAAAATGTATTCAAACATAACTTCTAAACAACACATGCAAATTGGCTAATAATGCCCAGAGATATGTTTTTTTATTAGTTGTACTAGAAAAATGATCTTTTGTAAGGTTTGCAAAGACACAAGTTAGTTTTTTTTAATTCAATATAACACTGTAACTGTCATACTAAATATGAAAGGTTTATAATCATAACTCCAAAACCAAATATAAAAATTGTCTTAAAAAGCCTTTAATATTGAATTTATGTAAGTTTTAGCAGAATCAGGTGTTTTGGAAAGGTTCACAAATACAAATATTAGATTTTACTGGCCTCATATTGGTCACACTCAAAATGACAGTTTTTGAAACATAACTCCAAAAATACACATGCAAAATGTCTAATAATGCCTGAAGAAATGCATCTTCGAGAGTTCTCCAGAAAAAAAAACATTTGGTAAGGTTTGCAAAAACAAAATTTGATTTGTTACTCAATTTGACAGTAATGTACTTAGAATCCTAACTTGTGTCTTTGCAAACCTTACAAAAGATCATTTTTCTAGTACATATCTAAAACATATCTCTAGGCATTATTAGCCGTTTTGCATGTGTTGTTTAGAAGTTATGTTTGAATACATTTTATTGCTTTTTTCGCATTATCTCAGGATTCTAAGACTATTATAGTCATATTGAGTAAAAAACTACTTTTTGCATTTGCAAGATATAAAAAAGCATATGTTTCTAGTAAAACTCCCAAAGATGCATTATTTCAGGCATTATTAGCCATTTTTCATGTGTGGTGTAGGAGTTAAACGCTGTCAAATTGAGTAACAAATCAAATTTTGTTTTTGCAAACCTTACCAAATGTTTTTTTCTGGAGAACTCTCGAAGATGCATTTCTTCAGGCATTATTAGACATTTTGCATGTGTATTTTTGGAGTTAAGTTTCAAATACTGTCAATTTGAGTGTGACCAATATGAGGCCAGTAAAATCTAATATTTGTATTTGTGAACCTTTCCAAAACACCTGATTCTGCTAAAACTTACATAAATTCAATATTAAAGGCTTTTTAAGACAAATTTTATATTTGGTTTTGGAGTTATGATTATAAACCTTTCATATTTAGTATGACAGTTACAGTGTTATATTGAATAAAAAAAACTAACTTGTGTCTTTGCAAACCTTACAAAAGATCATTTTTCTAGTACAACTAACAAAAAAACATATCTCTAGGCATTATTAGCCGTTTTGCATGTGTTGTTTAGAAGTTATGTTTGAATACATTTTTATTGCTTTTTTCGCATTATCTCAGGATTCTAAGACTATTATAGTCATATTGAGTAAAAAACTACTTTTTGCATTTGCAAGATATAAAAAAGCATATGTTTCTAGTAAAACTCCCAAAGATGCATTATTTCAGGCATTATTAGCCATTTTTCATGTGTGGTGTAGGAGTTATGTTTAAATAACTGTCATATTGAGTGTTACAGTATACAGTCATATTGAGTAAAACCTCATTTTTGTATTTGCAAACCATAGAAAAACACCTGTATCTAGTAATACTCACATGTATTCAATATCACAGGCATTTTTAGACATTTTGCACGTTTGGATTTAGAATTATGTTGGAATACATTTTTATTGCTTTTTTCGCATTATCTCAGGATTCTAAGTACATTACTGTCAAATTGAGTAACAAATCAAATTTTGTTTTTGCAAACCTTACCAAATGTTTTTTTTCTGGAGAACTCTCGAAGATGCATTTCTTCAGGCATTATTAGACATTTTGCATGTGTATTTTTGGAGTTATGTTTCAAAAACTGTCAATTTGAGTGTGACCAATATGAGGCCAGTAAAATCTAATATTTGTATTTGTGAACCTTTCCAAAACACCTGATTCTGCTAAAACTTACATAAATTCAATATTAAAGGCTTTTTAAGACAAATTTTATATTTGGTTTTGGAGTTATGATTATAAACCTTTCATATTTAGTATAACAGTTACAGTGTTATATTGAATAAAAAAAACTAACTTGTGTCTTTGCAAACCTTACAAAAGATCATTTTTCTAGTACAACTAACAAAAAAACATATCTCTGGGCATTATTAGCCAATTTGCATGTGTTGTTTAGAAGTTATGTTTGAATACATTTGTATTGCTTTTTTCGCATTATTTCAGGATTCTAAGACTATTATAGTCATATTGAGTAAAACACAACTTTTTGCATTTGCAAGACTTAAAAAAGCATATGTTTCTAGTAAAACTCCCAAAGATGCATTATTTCAGGCATTATTAGCCATTTTTCATGTGTGGTGTAGATGTTATGTTTAAATAACTGTCATATTGAGTGTTACAGTGTACAGTCATAATGAGTAAAACCTCATTTTTGTATTTGCAAACCATTGAAAAACAACTGTATCTAGTAAAACTTACATGTATTCAATATCACAGGCATTTTTAGACATTTTGCACGTTTGGATTAGGAATTATGTTGGAATACATTTTTATTGCTTTGTTCGCATTATCTCAGGATTCTAAGTACATTACTGTCAAATTGAGTAACAAATAAAATTTTGTTTTTGCAAACCTTACCAAATGTTTTTTTTCAGGAAAACTCTCGAAGATGCATTTCTTCAGGCATTATTAGACATTTTGCATGTGTATTTTTGGAGTTATGTTTCAAGAACTGTCATTTTGAGTGTGACCTATAAGGGGCCAGTAAAATCTAATATTTGTATTTGTGATTCTTTCCAAAATACCTGATTCTGGTAAAACTTACATAAAATCAATATTAAAGGCTTTTTAAGACAAATTTCATATTTGGTTTTGGAGTTATGATTATAAACCTTTCATATTTAGTATGACAGTTACAGTGTTATATTGAATAAAAAAAACTAACTTGTGTCTTTGCAAACCTTACAAAAGATCATTTTTCTAGTACAACTAATAAAAAAACATATCTCTGGGCATTATTAGCCAATTTGCATGTGTTGTTTAGAAGTTATGTTTGAATACATTTGTATTGCTTTTTTCGCATTATTTCAGGATTCTAAGACTATTATAGTCATATTGAGTAAAACACTACTTTTTGCATTTGCAAGACTTAAAAAAGCATATGTTTCTAGTAAAACTCCCAAAGATGCATTATTTCAGACATTATTAGCCATTTTTCATGTGTGGTGTAGATGTTATGTTTAAATAACTGTCATATTGAGTGTTACAGTATACAGTCATATTGAGTAAAACCTCATTTTTGTATTTGCAAACCATTGAAAAACAACTGTATGTAGTAAAACTTACATGTATTCAATATCACAGGCATTTTTAGACATTTTGCACGTTTGGATTAGGAATTATGTTGGAAGACATTTTTATTGCTTTTTTCGCATTATCTCAGGATTCTAAGTACATTACTGTCAAATTGAGTAACAAATCAAATTTTGTTTTTGCAAACCTTACCAAATGTTTTTTTTTCAGGAAAACTCTCGAAGATGCATTTCTTCAGGCATTATTAGACATTTTGCATGTGTATTTTTGGAGTTATGTTTCAAAAACTGTCATTTTGAGTGTGACCAATATGAGGCCAGTAAAATCTAATATTTGTATTTGTGATTCTTTCCACAATACCTGATTCTGGTAAAACTTACATAAATTCAATATTAAAGGCTTTTTAAGACAAATTTCATATTTGGTTTTGGAGTTATGATTATAAACCTTTCATATTTAGTATGACAGTTACAGTGTTATATTGAATAAAAAAAAACTAACTCGTGTCTTTGCAAACCTTACAAAAGATCATTTTTCTAGTACAACTAACAAAAAAAACATATCTCTGGGCATTATTAGCCAATTTGCATGTGTTGTTTAGAAGTTATGTTTGAATACATTTTTATTGCTTTTTTCGCATTATTTCAGGATTCTAAGACTATTATAGTCATATTGAGTAAAACACTACTTTTTGCATTTGCAAGACTTATAAAAGCATATGTTTCTAGTAAAACTCCCAAAGATGCATTATTTCAGGCATTATTAGCCATTTTTCATGTGTGGTGTAGATGTTATGTTTAAATAACTGTCATATTGAGTGTTACAGTATACAGTCATATTGAGTAAAACCTCATTTTTGTATTTGCAAACCATTGAAAAACAACTGTATGTAGTAAAACTTACATGTATTCAATATCACAGGCATTTTTAGACATTTTGCACGTTTGGATTAGGAATTATGTTTGAATACATTTTTATTGCTTTTTTCGCATTATCTCAGGATTCTAAGTACATTACTGTCAAATTGAGTAACAAATCAAATTTTGTTTTTGCAAACCTTACCACATGTTTGTTTTTCAGGAAAACTCTTGAAGATGCATTTCTTCAGGCATTATTAGACATTTTGCATGTGTATTTTTGGAGTTATGTTTCAAAAACTGTCATTTTGAGTGTGACCAATATGAGGCCAGTAAAATCTAATATTTGTATTTGTGATTCTTTCCAAAATACCTGATTCTGGTAAAACTTACATAAATTCAATATTAAAGGCTTTTTAAGACAAATTTCATATTTGGTTTTGGAGTTATGATTATAAACCTTTCATATTTAGTATGACAGTTACAGTTTTATATTTTAATTAAAAAAAACTAACTTGTGTCTTTGCAAACCTTACAAAAGATCATTTTTCTAGTACAACTAACAAAAAAACATATCTCTAGGCATTATTAGCCATTTTGCATGTGTTGTTTAGAAGTTATGTTTGAATACATTTTTATTGCTTTTTTCGCATTATCTCAGGATTCTAAGACTATTATAGTCATATAGAGTAAAAAACTACTTTTTGCATTTGCAAGATTTAAAAAAGCATATGTTTCGAGTAAAACTCCCAAAGATGGATTATTTCAGGCATTATTAGCCATTTTTCATGTGTGGTGTAGGAGTTATATTTAAATAACTGTCATATTGAGTGTTACAGTAGACAGTCATATTGAGTAAAACCTCATTTTTGTATTTGCAAACCATTGAAAAACAACTGTATCTATTAAAATTCACATGTATTCAATATCACAGTCATTTTTAGACATTTTGCACGTTTGGATTAGGAATTATGTTGGAATACATTGTTATTGCTTTTTTCGCATTATCTCAGGATTCTAAGTACATTACTGTCAAATTGAGTAACAAATCAAATTTTGTTTTTGCAAACCTTACCAAATGTTTTTTTTTTCTGGAAAACTCTCGAAGATGCATTTCTTCAGGCATTATTATACATTTTGCATGTGTATTTTTGGAGTTATGGATCAAAAACTGTCATTTTGACTGTGACCAATATGAGGCAAGTAAAATCTAATATTTGTATTTGTGATTCTTTCCAAAATACATGATTCTGGTAAAACTTACATAAATTCAATATTAAAGGCTTTTTAAGACAAATTTCACATTTGGTTATGGAGTGATGATTATAAACTTGTCATATTTAGTATGACAGTTACACTGTTATATTGAATAAAAAAAACTAACTTGTGTCTTTGCAAACCTTACAAAAGATCATTTTTCTACTAGAACTAACAAAAAAACATATATGTAGGCATTATTAGCCATTTTGCATGTGTTGTTTAGAAGTTATGTTTGAATTCATTTGTATTGCTTTTTTCGAATTATCTCAGGATTGTAAGACTATTGAAGTCGTATTGAGTAAAAAACTACTTTTTGCATTTGCAAGATTTAAAAAAGCATATGTTTCGAGTAAAACTCCCAAAGATGCATTATTTCAGGCATCATTAGCCATTTTTCATGTGTTGTGTAGGAGTGATGTTTAAATAACTGTCATATTGAGTGTTACAGTATACAGTCATATTGAGTAAAACCTCATTTTTGTATTTGCAAACCATAGAAAAACACCTGTATCTAGTAATACTCACATGTATTCAATATCACAGGCATTTTTAGACATTTTGCACGTTTGGATTTAGAATTATGTTGGAATACATTTTTATTGCTTTTTTCGCATTATCTCAGGATTCTAAATACATTACTGTCAAATTGAGTAACAAATCAAATTTTGTTTTTGCAAACCTTACCAAATGTTTTTTTTCTGGAGAACTCTCGAAGATGCATTTCTTCAGGCATTATTAGACATTTTGCATGTGTATTTTTGGAGTTAAGTTTCAAATACTGTCAATTTGAGTGTGACCAATATGAGGCCAGTAAAATCTAATATTTGTATTTGTGAACCTTTCCAAAACACCTGATTCTGCTAAAACTTACATAAATTCAATATTAAAGGCTTTTTAAGACAAATTTTATATTTGGTTTTGGAGTTATGATTATAAACCTTTCATATTTAGTATGACAGTTACAGTGTTATATTGAATAAAAAAAACTAACTTGTGTCTTTGCAAACCTTACAAAAGATCATTTTTCTAGTACAACTAACAAAAAAACATATCTCTAGGCATTATTAGCCGTTTTGCATGTGTTGTTTAGAAGTTATGTTTTAATACATTTTTATTGCTTTTTTCGCATTATCTCAGGATTCTAAGACTATTATAGTCATATTGAGTAAAAAACTACTTTTTGCATTTGCAAGATATAAAAAAGCATATGTTTCTAGTAAAACTCCCAAAGATGCATTATTTCAGGCATTATTAGCCATTTTTCATGTGTGGTGTAGGAGTTATGTTTAAATAACTGTCATATTGAGTGTTACAGTATACAGTCATATTGAGTAAAACCTCATTTTTGTATTTGCAAACCATAGAAAAACACCTGTATCTAGTAATACTCACATGTATTCAATATCACAGGCATTTTTAGACATTTTGCACGTTTGGATTTAGAATTATGTTGGAATACATTTTTATTGCTTTTTTCGCATTATCTCAGGATTCTAAGTACATTACTGTCAAATTGAGTAACAAATCAAATTTTGTTTTTGCAAACCTTACCAAATGTTTTTTTTCTGGAGAACTCTCGAAGATGCATTTCTTCAGGCATTATTAGACATTTTGCATGTGTATTTTTGGAGTTATGTTTCAAAAACTGTCAATTTGAGTGTGACCAATATGAGGCCAGTAAAATCTAATATTTGTATTTGTGAACCTTTCCAAAACACCTGATTCTGCTAAAACTTACATAAATTCAATATTAAAGGCTTTTTAAGACAAATTTTATATTTGGTTTTGGAGTTATGATTATAAACCTTTCATATTTAGTATGACAGTTACAGTGTTATATTGAATAAAAAAAACTAACTTGTGTCTTTGCAAACCTTACAAAATGTCATTTTTCTAGTACAACTAACAAAAAAACATATCTCTGGGCATTATTAGCCAATTTGCATGTGTTGTTTCGAAGTTATGTTTGAATACATTTGTATTGCTTTTTTCGCATTATTTCAGGATTCTAAGACTATTATAGTCATATTGAGTAAAACACAACGTTTTGCATTTGCAAGACTTAAAAAAGCATATGTTTCTAGTAAAACTCCCAAAGATGCATTATTTCAGGCATTATTAGCCATTTTTCATGTGTGGTGTAGATGTTATGTTTAAATAACTGTCATATTGAGTGTTACAGTATACAGTCATATTGAGTAAAACCTCATTTTTGTATTTGCAAACCATTGAAAAACAACTGTATCTAGTAAAACTTACATGTATTCAATATCACAGGCATTTTTAGACATTTTGCACGTTTGGATTAGGAATTATGTTGGAATACATTTTTATTGCTTTGTTCGCATTATCTCAGGATTCTAAGTACATTACTGTCAAATTGAGTAACAAATAAAATTTTGTTTTTGCAAACCTTACCAAATGTTTTTTTTCAGGAAAACTCTCGAAGATGCATTTCTTCAGGCATTATTAGACATTTTGCATGTGTATTTTTGGAGTTATGTTTCAAGAACTGTCATTTTGAGTGTGACCTATAAGGGGCCAGTAAAATCTAATATTTGTATTTGTGATTCTTTCCAAAATACCTGATTCTGGTAAAACTTACATAAAATCAATATTAAAGGCTTTTTAAGACAAATTTCATATTTGGTTTTGGAGTTATGATTATAAACCTTTCATATTTAGTATGACAGTTACAGTGTTATATTGAATAAAAAAAAACTAACTTGTGTCTTTGCAAACCTTACAAAAGATCATTTTTCTAGTACAACTAATAAAAAAACATATCTCTGGGCATTATTAGCCAATTTGCATGTGTTGTTTAGAAGTTATGTTTGAATACATTTGTATTGCTTTTTTCGCATTATTTCAGGATTCTAAGACTATTATAGTCATATTGAGTAAAACACTACTTTTTGCATTTGCAAGACTTAAAAAAGCATATGTTTCTAGTAAAACTCCCAAAGATGCATTATTTCAGGCATTATTAGCCATTTTTCATGTGTGGTGTAGATGTTATGTTTAAATAACTGTCATATTGAGTGTTACAGTATACAGTCATATTGAGTAAAACCTCATTTTTGTATTTGCAAACCATTGAAAAACAACTGTATGTAGTAAAACTTACATGTATTCAATATCACAGGCATTTTTAGACATTTTGCACGTTTGGATTAGGAATTATGTTTGAATACATTTTTATTGCTTTGTTCGCATTATCTCAGGATTCTAAGTACATTACTGTCAAATTGAGTAACAAATCAAATTTTGTTTTTGCAAACCTTACCAAATGTTTTTTTTTCAGGAAAACTCTCGAAGATGCATTTCTTCAGGCATTATTAGACATTTTGCATGTGTATTTTTGGAGTTATGTTTCAAAAACTGTCATTTTGAGTGTGACCAATATGAGGCCAGTAAAATCTAATATTTGTATTTGTGATTCTTTCCACAATACCTGATTCTGGTAAAACTTACATAAATTCAATATTAAAGGCTTTTTAAGACAAATTTCATATTTGGTTTTGGAGTTATGATTATAAACCTTTCATATTTAGTATGACAGTTACAGTGTTATATTGAATAAAAAAAAACTAACTTGTGTCTTTGCAAACCTTACAAAAGATCATTTTTCTAGTACAACTAACAAAAAAAACATATCTCTGGGCATTATTAGCCAATTTGCATGTGTTGTTTAGAAGTTATGTTTGAATACATTTTTATTGCTTTTTTCGCATTATTTCAGGATTCTAAGACTATTATAGTCATATTGAGTAAAACACTACTTTTTGCATTTGCAAGACTTATAAAAGCATATGTTTCTAGTAAAACTCCCAAAGATGCATTATTTCAGGCATTATTAGCCATTTTTCATGTGTGGTGTAGATGTTATGTTTAAATAACTGTCATATTGAGTGTTACAGTATACAGTCATATTGAGTAAAACCTCATTTTTGTATTTGCAAACCATTGAAAAACAACTGTATGTAGTAAAACTTACATGTATTCAATATCACAGGCATTTTTAGACATTTTGCACGTTTGGATTAGGAATTATGTTTGAATACATTTTTATTGCTTTTTTCGCATTATCTCAGGATTCTAAGTACATTACTGTCAAATTGAGTAACAAATCAAATTTTGTTTTTGCAAACCTTACCACATGTTTGTTTTTCAGGAAAACTCTCGAAGATGCATTTCTTCAGGCATTATTAGACATTTTGCATGTGTATTTTTGGAGTTATGTTTCAAGAACTGTCATTTTGAGTGTGACCTATAAGGGGCCAGTAAAATCTAATATTTGTATTTGTGATTCTTTCCAAAATACCTGATTCTGGTAAAACTTACATAAAATCAATATTAAAGGCTTTTTAAGACAAATTTCATATTTGGTTTTGGAGTTATGATTATAAACCTTTCATATTTAGTATGACAGTTACAGTGTTATATTGAATAAAAAAAAACTAACTTGTGTCTTTGCAAACCTTACAAAAGATCATTTTTCTAGTACAACTAATAAAAAAACATATCTCTGGGCATTATTAGCCAATTTGCATGTGTTGTTTAGAAGTTATGTTTGAATACATTTGTATTGCTTTTTTCGCATTATTTCAGGATTCTAAGACTATTATAGTCATATTGAGTAAAACACTACTTTTTGCATTTGCAAGACTTAAAAAAGCATATGTTTCTAGTAAAACTCCCAAAGATGCATTATTTCAGGCACTATTAGCCATTTTTCATGTGTGGTGTAGATGTTATGTTTAAATAACTGTCATATTGAGTGTTACAGTATACAGTCATATTGAGTAAAACCTCATTTTTGTATTTGCAAACCATTGAAAAACAACTGTATGTAGTAAAACTTACATGTATTCAATATCACAGGCATTTTTAGACATTTTGCACGTTTGGATTAGGAATTATGTTTGAATACATTTTTATTGCTTTGTTCGCATTATCTCAGGATTCTAAGTACATTACTGTCAAATTGAGTAACAAATCAAATTTTGTTTTTGCAAACCTTACCAAATGTTTTTTTTCTGGAAAACTCTCGAAGATGCATTTCTTCGGGCATTATTAGACTATTTGCATGTGTATTTTTGGAGTTATGTTTCAAAAACTGTCATTTTGAGTGTGACCAATATGAGGCCAGTAAAATCTAATATTTGTATTTGTGATTCTTTCCAAAATACCTGATTCTGGTAAAACTTACATAAATTCAATATTAAAGGCTTTTTAAGACAAATTTCATATTTGGTTTTGGAGTTATGATTATAAACCTTTCATATTTAGTATGACAGTTACACTGTTATATTGAATAAAAAAAAACTAACTTGTGTCTTTGCAAACCTTACAAAAATTCATTTTTCTAGTACAACTAACAAAAAAACATATCTCTGGGCATTATTAGCCATTTTGCATGTGTTGTTTAGAAGTTATGTTTGAATACATTTGTATTGCTTTTTTCGCATTATCTCAGGATTCTAAGACTATTATAGTCATATTGAGTAAAAAACTACTTTTTGCATTTGCAAGATTTAAAAAAGCATATGTTTCGAGTAAAACTCCCAAAGATGCATTATTTCAGGCATTATTAGCCATTTTTCATGTTTGGTGTAGGAGTTATGTTTAAATAACTGTCATATTGAGTGTTACAGTATACAGTCATATTGAGTAAAACCTCATTGTAGTATTTGCAAACCATTGAAAAACAACTGTATCTAGTAAAACTCACATGTATTCAATGCCACAGGCATTTTTAGACATTTTGCACGTTTGGATTAGGAATTATGTTGGAATACATTTCTATTGCTTTTTTCGCATTATCTCAGGATTCTAAGTACATCACTGTCAAATTGAGTAACAAATCAAATTTTGTTTTTGCAAACCTTAACAAATGTTTTTTTTCTGGAAAACTCTCGAAGATGCATTTCTTCAGGCATTATTAGACTATTTGCATGTGTATTTTTGGAGTTATGTCTCAAAAACTGTCATTTTGAGTGTGACCAATATGAGGCCAGTAAAATCTAATATTTGTATTTGTGATTCTTTCCAAAATACCTGATTCTGGTAAAACTTACATAAATTCAATATTAAAGGCTTTTTAAGACAAATTTCATATTTGGTTTTGGAGTTATGATTATAAACATTTCATATTTAGTATGACAGTTACACTGTTATATTGAATAAAAAAAACTAACTTGTGTCTTTGCAAACCTTACAAAAATTCATTTTTCTAGTACAACTAACAAAAAAACATATCTCTGGGCATTATTAGCCATTTTGCATCTGTTGTTTAGAAGTTATGTTTGAATACATTTTTATTGCTTTTTTCGCATTATCCCAGGATTCTAAGACTATTATAGTCATATTGAGTAAAAAACTACTTTTTGCATTTGCAAGATTTAAAAAAGCATATGTTTCGAGTAAAACTCCCAAAGATGCATTATTTCAGGCATTATTAGCCATTTTTCATGTTTGGTGTAGGAGTTATGTTTAAATAACTGTCATATTGAGTGTTACAGTATACAGTCATATTGAGTAAAACCTCATTGTAGTATTTGCAAACCATTGAAAAACAACTGTATTTAGTAAAACTCACATGTATTCAATGTCACAGGCATTTTTAGACATTTTGCACGTTTGGATTAGGAATTATGTTGGAATACATTTTTATTGCTTTTTTCGCATTATCTCAGGATTCTAAGTACATCACTGTCAAATTGAGTAACAAATCAAATTTTGTTTTTGCAAACCTTAACAAATGTTTTTTTTCTGGAAAACTCTCGAATATGCATTTCTTCAGGCATTATTAGACTATTTGCATGTGTATTTTTGGAGTTATGTTTCAAAAACTGTCATTTTGAGTGTGACCAATATGAGGCCAGTAAAATCTAATATTTGTATTTGGGATTCTTTCCAAAATACCTGATTCTGGTAACTCTTACATAAATTCAATATTAAAGGCTTTTCAAGACAAATTTCATATTTAGTTTTGGAGTTGTTATTATAAACCTTTCATATTTAGTATGACAGTTACACTGTTATATTGAATAAAAAAACTAACTTGTGTCTTTGCAAACCTTACAAAAATTCATTTTTCTAGTACAACTAACAAAAAAACATATCTCTGGGCATTATTAGCCATTTTGCATGTGTTGTTTAGAAGTTATGTTTGAATACATTTTTATTGCTTTTTTCGCATTATCTCAGGATTGTAAGACTATTATAGTCGTATTGAGTAAAAAACTACTTTTTGCATTTGCAAGATTTAAAAAAGCATATGTTTCGAGTAAAACTCCCAAAGATGCATTATTTCAGGCATTATTAGCCATTTTTCATGTGTGGTGTAGGAGTTATGTTTAAATAACTGTCATATTGAGTGTTACAGTATACAGTCATATTGAGTAAAACCTCATTTTTGTATTTGCAAACCATTGAAAAACAACTTTATCTAGTAAAACTCACATGTATTCAACATCACAGGCATTTTTAGACATTTGGCACGTTTGGATTAGGAATTATGTTGGAATACATTTTTATTGCTTTTTTCGCATTATCTCAGGATTCTAAGTACATCACTGTCAAATTGAGTAACAAATCAAATTTTGTTTTTGCAAACCTTACCAAATGTTTTTTTTTCTGGAAAACTCTCGAAGATGCATTTCTTCAGGCATTATTAGACTATTTGCATGTGTATTTTTGGAGTTATGTCTCAAAAACTGTCATTTTGAGTGTGACCAATATGAGGCCAGTAAAATCTAATATTTGTATTTGTGATTCTTTCCAAAATACCTGATTCTGGTAAAACTTACATGAATTCAATATTAAAGGCTTTTCAAGACAAATATCATATTTAGTTTTGGAGTTATTATTATAAACCTTTCATATTTAGTATGACAGTTACACTGTTATATTGAATAAAAAAACTAACTTGTGTCTTTGCAAACCTTACAAAAATTCATTTTTCTAGTACAACTAACAAAAAAACATATCTCTGGGCATTATTAGCCATTTTGCATGTGTTGTTTAGAAGATATGTTTGAATACATTTTTATTGCTTTTTTCGCATTATCTCAGGATTCTAAGACTATTATAGTCATATTGAGTAAAAAACTACTTTTTGCATTTGCAAGATTTAAAAAAGCATATGTTTCGAATAAAACTCCCAAAGATGCATTATTTCAGGCATTATTAGCCATTTTTCATGTGTGGTGTAGGAGTTATGTTTAAATAACTGTCATATTGAGTGTTACAGTATACAGTCATATTGAGTAAAACCTCATTTTTGTATTTGCAAACCATTGAAAAACAACTGTATCTAGTAAAACTCACATGTATTCAACATCACAGGCATTTTTAGACATTTGGCACGTTTGGATTAGGAATTATGTTGGAATACATTTTTATTGCTTTTTTCGCATTATCTCAGGATTCTAAGTACATCACTGTCAAATTGAGTAACAAATCAAATTTTGTTTTTGCAAACCTTACCAAATGTTTTTTTTTTCTGGAAAACCCTCGAAGATGCATTTCTTCAGGCATTATTAGACTATTTGCATGTGTATTTTTGGAGTTATGTCTCAAAAACTGTCATTTTGAGTGTGACCAATATGAGGCCAGTAAAATCTAATATTTGTATTTGGGATTCTTTCCAAAATACCTGATTCTGGTAAAACTTACATGAATTCAATATTAAAGGCTTTTCAAGACAAATTTCATATTTAGTTTTGGAGTTATTATTATAAACCTTTCATATTTAGTATGACAGTTACACTGTTATATTGAATAAAAAACTAACTTGTGTCTTTGCAAACCTTACAAAAATTCATTTTTCTAGTACAACTAACAAAAAAACATATCTCTGGGCATTATTAGCCATTTTGCATGTGTTGTTTAGAAGATATGTTTGAATACATTTTTATTGCTTTTTTCGCATTATCTCAGGATTCTAAGACTATTATAGTCATATTGAGTAAAAAACTACTTTTTGCATTTGCAAGATTTAAAAAAGCATATGTTTCGAGTAAAACTCCCAAAGATGCATTATTTCAGGCATTATTAGCCATTTTTCATGTGTGGTGTAGGAGTTATGTTTAAATAACTGTCATATTGAGTGTTACAGTATACAGTCATATTGAGTAAAACCTCATTTTTGTATTTGCAAACCATTGAAAAACAACTGTATCTAGTAAAACTCACATGTATTCAACATCACAGGCATTTTTAGACATTTGGCACGTTTGGATTAGGAATTATGTTGGAATACATTTTTATTGCTTTTTTCGCATTATCTCAGGATTCTAAGTACATCACTGTCAAATTGAGTAACAAATCAAATTTTGTTTTTGCAAACCTTACCAAATGTTTTTTTTTTTCTGGAAAACCCTCGAAGATGCATTTCTTCAGGCATTATTAGACTATTTGCATGTGTATTTTTGGAGTTATGTCTCAAAAACTGTCATTTTGAGTGTGACCAATATGCGGCCAGTAAAATCTAATATTTGTATTTGTGATTCTTTCCAAAATACCTGATTCTGGTAAAACTTACATAAATTCAATATTAAAGGCTTTTTAAGACAAATTTCATATTTGGTTTTGGAGTTATGATTATAAACCTTTCATATTTAGTATGACAGTTACACTGTTATATTGAATAAAAAAACTAACTTGTGTCTTTGCAAACCTTACAAAAATTCATTTTTCTAGTACAACTAACAAAAAAACATATCCCTGGGCATTATTAGCCATTTTGCATCTGTTGTTTAGAAGTTATGTTTGAATACATTTGAATTGCTTTTTTCGCATTATCTCAGGATTCTAAGACTATTATAGTCATATTGAGTAAAAAACTACTTTTTGCATTTGCAAGATTTAAAAAAGCATATGTTTCGAGTAAAACTCCCAAAGATGCATTATTTCAGGCATTATTAGCCATTTTTCATGTTTGGTGTAGGAGTTATGTTTAAATAACTGTCATATTGAGTGTTACAGTATACAGTCATATTGAGTAAAACCTCATTGTAGTATTTGCAAACCATTGAAAAACAACTGTATCTAGTAAAACTCACATGTATTCAATGCCACAGGCATTTTTAGACATTTTGCACGTTTGGATTAGGAATTATGTTGGAATACATTTTTATTGCTTTTTTCGCATTATCTCAGGATTCTAAGTACATCACTGTCAAATTGAGTAACAAATCAAATTTTGTTTTTGCAAACCTTAACAAATGTTTTTTTTCTGGAAAACTCTCGAAGATGCATTTCTTCAGGCATTATTAGACTATTTGCATGTGTATTTTTGGAGTTATCTTTCAAAAACTGTCATTTTGAGTGTGACCAATATGAGGCCAGTAAAATCTAATATTTGTATTTGTGATTCTTTCCAAAATACCTGATTCTGGTAACTCTTACATAAATTCAATATTAAAGGCTTTTCAAGACAAATTTCATATTTAGTTTTGGAGTTATTATTATAAACCTTTCATATTTAGTATGACAGTTACACTGTTATATTGAATAAAAAAACTAACTTGTGTCTTTGCAAACCTTACAAAAATTCATTTTTCTAGTACAACTAACAAAAAAACATATCTCTGGGCATTATTAGCCAGTTTGCATGTGTTGTTTAGAAGTTATGTTTGAATACATTTTTATTGCTTTTTTCGCATTATCTCAGGATTGTAAGACTATTATAGTCGTATTGAGTAAAAAACTACTTTTTGCATTTGCAAGATTTAAAAAAGCATATGTTTCGAGTAAAACTCCCAAAGATGCATTATTTCAGGCATTATTAGCCATTTTTCATGTGTGGTGTAGGAGTTATGTTTAAATAACTGTCATATTGAGTGTTACAGTATACAGTCAGATTGAGTAAAACCTCATTTTTGTATTTGCAAACCATTGAAAAACAACTGTATCTAGTAAAACTCACATGTATTCAACATCACAGGCATTTTTAGACATTTGGCACGTTTGGATTAGGAATTATGTTGGAATACATTTTTATTGCTTTTTTCGCATTATCTCAGGATTCTAAGTACATCACTGTCAAATTGAGTAACAAATCAAATTGTTTTTTTGCAAACCTTACCAAATGGTTTTTTTTCTGGAAAACCCTCGAAGATGCATTTCTTCAGGCATTATTAGACTATTTGCATGTGTATTTTTGGAGTTATGTCTCAAAAACTGTCATTTTGAGTGTGACCAATATGAGGCCAGTAAAATCTAATATTTGTATTTGTGATTCTTTCCAAAATACCTGATTCTGGTAAAACTTACATAAATTCAATATTAAAGGCTTTTCAAGACAAATTTCATATTTGGTTTTGGAGTTATGATTATAAACCTTTCATATTTAGTATGACAGTTACACTGTTATATTGAATAAAAAAACTAACTTGTGTCTTTGCAAACCTTACAAAAATTCATTTTTCTAGTACAACTAACAAAAAAACATATCTCTGGGCATTATTAGCCATTTTGCATGTGTTGTTTAGAAGTTATGTTTGAATCCATTTTCATTGCTTTTTTCGCATTATCTCAGGATTCTAAGACTATTATAGTCATATTGAGTAAAAAACTACTTTTTGCATTTGCAAGATTTAAAAAAGGATATATTTCGAGTAAAACTCCCAAAGATGCATTATTTCAGGCATTATTAGCCATTTTTCATGTGTGGTGTAGGAGTTATGTTTAAATAACTGTCATATTGAGTGTTACAGTATACAGTCATATTGAGTAAAACCTCATTTTTGTATTTGCAAACCATTGAAAAACAACTGTATCTAGTAAAACTCACATGTATTCAACATCACATGCATTTTTAGACATTTGGCACGTTTGGATTAGGAATTATGTTGGAATACATTTTTATTGCTTTTTTCGCATTATCTCAGGATTCTAAGTACATCACTGTCAAATTGAGTAACAAATCCAATTTTGTTTTTGCAAACCTTACCAAATGTTTTTTTTTCTGGAAAACCCTCGAAGATGCATTTCTTCAGGCATTATTAGACTATTTGCATGTGTATTTTTGAAGTTATGTCTCAAAAACTGTCATTTTGAGTGTGACCAAGATGAGGCCAGTAAAATCTAATATTTGTATTTGTGATTCTTTCCAAAATACCTGATTCTGGTAAAACTTACATAAATTCAATATTAAAGGCTTTTTAAGACAAATTTCATATTTGGTTTTGGAGTTATGATTATAAACCTTTCATATTTAGTATGACAGTTACACTGTTATATTGAATAAAAAACTAACTTGTGTCTTTGCAAACCTTACAAAAATTCATTTTTCTAGTACAACTAACAAAAAAACATATCTCTGGGCATTATTAGCCATTTTGCATGTGTTGTTTAGAAGTTATGTTTGAATACATTTTTATTGCTTTTTTCGCATTATCTCAGGATTCTAGGACTATTATAGTCATATTGAGTAAAAAACTACTTTTTGCATTTGCAAGATTTAAAAAAGCATATGTTTCGAGTAAAACTCCCAAAGATGCATTATTTCAGGCATTATTAGCCATTTTTCATGTGTGGTGTAGGAGTTATGTTTAAATAACTGTCATATTGAGTGTTACAGTATACAGTCATATTGAGTAAAACCTCATTTTTGTATTTGCAAACCATTGAAAAACAACTGTATCTAGTAAAACTCACATGTATTCAACATCACAGGCATTTTTAGACATTTGGCACGTTTGGATTAGGAATTATGTTGGAATACATTTTTATTGCTTTTTTCGCATTATCTCAGGATTCTAAGTACATCACTGTCAAATTGAGTAACAAATCAAATTTTGTTTTTGCAAACCTTACCAAATGTTTTTTTTTCTGGAAAACCCTCGAAGATGCATTTCTTCAGGCATTATTAGACTATTTGCATGTGTATTTTTGGAGTTATGTCTCAAAAACTGTCATTTTGAGTGTGACCAATATGAGGCCAGTAAAATCTAATATTTGTATTTGTGATTCTTTCCAAAATACCTGATTCTGGTAAAACTTACATATATTCAATATTAAAGGCTTTTTAAGACAAATTTCATATTTGGTTTTGGAGTTATGATTATAAACCTTTCATATTTAGTATGACAGTTACACTGTTATATTGAATAAAAAAAACTAACTTGTGTCTTTGCAAACCTTACAAAAATTCATTTTTCTAGTACAACTAACAAAAAAACATATCTCTGGGCATTATTAGCCATTTTGCATCTGTTGTTTAAAAGTTATGTTTGAATACATTTTTATTGCTTTTTTCGCATTCTCCCAGGATTCTAAGACTATTATAGTCATATTGAGTAAAAAACTACTTTTTGCATTTGCAAGATTTAAAAAAGCATATGTTTCGAGTAAAACTCCCAAAGATGCATTATTTCAGGCATTATTAGCCATTTTTCATGTGTGGTGTAGGAGTTATGTTTAAATAACTGTCATATTGAGTGTTACAGTATACAGTCATATTGAGTAAAACCTCATTTTTGTATTTGCAAACCATTGAAAAACAACTGTATCTAGTAAAACTCACATGTATTCAACATCACAGGCATTTTTAGACATTTGGCACGTTTGGATTAGGAATTATGTTGGAATACATTTTTATTGCTTTTTTCGCATTATCTCAGGATTCTAAGTACATCACTGTCAAATTGAGTAACAAATCAAATTTTGTTTTTGCAAACCTTACCAAATGTTTTTTTTTCTGGAAAACCCTCGAAGATGCATTTCTTCAGGCATTATTAGACTATTTGCATGTGTATTTTTGGAGTTTTGTCTCAAAAACTGTCATTTTGAGTGTGACCAATATGAGGCCAGTAAAATCTAATATTTGTATTTGTGATTCTTTCCAAAATACCTGATTCTGGTAAAACTTACATGAATTCAATATTAAAGGCTTTTTAAGACAAATTTCATATTTGGTTTTGGAGTTATGATTATAAACCTTTCATATTTAGTATGACAGTTACACTGTTATATTGAATAAAAAAAACTAACTTGTGTCTTTGCAAACCTTACAAAAATTCATTTTTCTAGTACAACTAACAAAAAAACATATCTCTGGGCATTATTAGCCATTTTGCATCTGTTGTTTAGAAGTTATGTTTGAATACATTTTCATTGCTTTTTTCGCATTATCCCAGGATTCTAAGACTATTATAGTCATATTGAGGAAAAAACTACTTTTTGCATTTGCAAGATTTAAAAAAGCATATGTTTCGAGTAAAACTCCCAAAGATGCATTATTTCAGGCATTATTAGCCATTTTTCATGTTTGGTGTAGGAGTTATGTTTAAATAACTGTCATATTGAGTGTTACAGTATACAGTCATATTGAGTAAAACCTCATTTTTGTATTTGCAAACCATTGAAAAACAACTGTATCTAGTAAAACTCACATGTATTCAACATCACAGGCATTTTTAGACATTTGGCACGTTTGGATTAGGAATTATGTTGGAATACATTTTTATTGCTTTTTTCGCATTATCTCAGGATTCTAAGTACATCACTGTCAAATTGAGTAATAAATCCAATTTTGTTTTTGCAAACCTTACCAAATGTTTTTTTTTCTGGAAAACCCTCGAAGATGCATTTCTTCAGGCATTATTAGACTATTTGCATGTGTATTTTTGGAGTTATGTCTCAAAAACTGTCATTTTGAGTGTGACCAATATGAGGCCAGTAAAATCTAATATTTGTATTTGTGATTCTTTCCAAAATACCTGATTCTGGTAAAACTTACATAAATTCAATATTAAAGGCTTTTTAAGACAAATTTCATATTTGGTTTTGGAGTTATGATTATAAACCTTTCATATTTAGTATGACAGTTACACTGTTATATTGAATAAAAAAAACTAACTTGTGTCTTTGCAAACCTTACAAAAATTCATTTTTCTAGTACAACTAACAAAAAAACATATCTCTGGGCATTATTAGCCAATTTGCATCTGTTGTTTAGAAGTTATGTTTGAATACATTTTTATTGCTTTTTTCGCATTATCTCAGGATTCTAAGACTATTATAGTCATATTGAGTAAAAAACTACTTTTTGCATTTGCAAGATTTAAAAAAGCATATGTTTCGAGTAAAACTCCCAAAGATACATTATTTCAGGCATTATTAGCCATTTTTCATGTGTGGTGTAGGAGTTATGTTTAAATAACTGTCATATTGAGTGTTACAGTATACAGTCATATTGAGTAAAACCTCATTGTAGTATTTGCAAACCATTGAAAAACAACTGTATCTAGTAAAACTCACATGTATTCAATGTCACAGGCATTTTTAGACATTTTGCACGTTTGAATTAGGAATTATGTTGGAATACATTTTTATTGCTTTTTTCGCATTATCTCAGGATTCTAAGTACATCACTGTCAAATTGAGTAACAAATCAAATTTTGTTTTTGCAAACCTTAACAAATGTTTTTTTTCTGGAGAACTCTCGAAGATGCATTTCTTCAGGCATTATTAGACTATTTGGATGTGTATTTTTGGAGTTATGTTTCAAAAACTGTCATTTTGAGTGTGACCAATATGAGGCCAGTAAAATCTAATATTTGTATTTGGGATTCTTTCCAAAATACCTGATTCTGGTAACTCTTACATAAATTCAATATTAAAGGCTTTTCAAGACAAATTTCATATTTAGTTTTGGAGTTATTATTATAAACCTTTCATATTTAGTATGACAGTTACACTGTTATATTGAATAAAAAAACTAACTTGTGTCTTTGCAAACCTTACAAAAATTCATTTTTCTAGTACAACTAACAAAAAAACATATCTCTGGGCATTATTAGCCATTTTGCATGTGTTGTTTAGAAGTTATGTTTGAATACATTTTTATTGCTTTTTTCGCATTATCTCAGGATTGTAAGACTATTATAGTCGTATTGAGTAAAAAACTACTTTTTGCATTTGCAAGATTTAAAAAAGCATATGTTTCGAGTAAAACTCCCAAAGATGCATTATTTCAGGCATTATTAGCCATTTTTCATGTGTGTTGTAGGAGTTATGTTTAAATAACTGTCATATTGAGTGTTACAGTATACAGTCAGATTGAGTAAAACCTCATTTTTGTATTTGCAAACCATTGAAAAACAACTGTATCTAGTAAAACTCACATGTATTCAACATCACAGGCATTTTTAGACATTTGGCACGTTTGGATTAGGAATTATGTTGGAATACATTTTTATTGCTTTTTTCGCATTATCTCAGGATTCTAAGTACATCACTGTCAAATTGAGTAACAAATCAAATTTTGTTTTTGCAAACCTTACCAAATGTTTTTTTTTCTGGAAAACCCTTGAAGATGCATTTCTTCAGGCATTATTAGACTATTTGCATGTGTATTTTTGGAGTTATGTCTCAAAAACTGTCATTTTGAGTGTGACCAATATGAGGCCAGTAAAATCTAATATTTGTATTTGTGATTCTTTCCAAAATACCTGATTCTGGTAAAACTTACATGAATTCAATATTAAAAGCTTTTTAAGACAAATTTCATATTTGGTTTTGGAGTTATGATTATAAACCTTTCATATTTAGTATGACAGTTACACTGTTATATTGAATAAAAAAACTAACTTGTGTCTTTGCAAACCTTACAAAAATTCATTTTTCTAGTACAACTAACAAAAAAACATATCTCTGGGCATTATTAGCCATTTTGCATGTGTTGTTTAGAAGTTATGTTTGAATACATTTTTATTGCTTTTTTCGCATTATCTCAGGATTCTAAGACTATTATAGTCATATTGAGTAAAAAACTACTTTTTGCATTTGCAAGATTTAAAAAAGCATATGTTTCGAGTAAAACTCCCAAAGATGCATTATTTCAGGCATTATTAGCCATTTTTCATGTGTGGTGTAGGAGTTATGTTTAAATAACTGTCATATTGAGTGTTACAGTATACAGTCATATTGAGTAAAACCTCATTTTTGTATTTGCAAACCATTGAAAAACAACTGTATCTAGTAAAACTCACATGTATTCAACAGCACAGGCATTTTTAGACATTTGGCACGTTTGGATTAGGAATTATGTTGGAATACATTTTTATTGCTTTTTTCGCATTATCTCAGGATTCTAAGTACATTATTGTCACATTGAGTAACAAATCAATTTTTTTTTTTGCAAACCTTACCAAATGTTTTTTTTTTCAGGAACACTCTCGAAGATGCATTTCTTCAGGCATTATTAGACATTTTGCATGTGTATATTTGGAGTTATGTTTCAAAAACTGTCATTTTGAGTGTGACCAATATGAGGCCAGTAAAATCTAATATTTGTATTTGTGATTCTTTCCAAAATACCTGATTCTGCTAAAACTTACATAAATTCAATATTAAAGGCTTTTTAAGACACATTTCATATTTGGTTTTGGAGTTATGATTATAAACCTTTCATATTTAGTATGACAGTTACACTGTTATATTGAATAAAAAAACTATTTTTTGTCTTTGCAAACCTTGCAAAAGATAATTTTTCTAGTAAAACTAACAAAAAAACATATCTCTGGGCATTATTAGCCAATTTGCATCTGTTGTTTAGAAGTTATGTTTGAATACATTTTTATTGCTTTTTTCGCATTATCTCAGGATTCTAAGACTATTATAGTCATATTGAGTAAAAAACTACTTTTTGCATTTGCAAGATTTAAAAAAGCATATGTTTCGAGTAAAACTCCCAAAGATACATTATTTCAGGCATTATTAGCCATTTTTCATGTGTGGTGTAGGAGTTGTGTTTAAATAACTGTCATATTGAGTGTTACAGTATACAGTCATATTGAGTAAAACCTCATTGTAGTATTTGCAAACCATTGAAAAACAACTGTATCTAGTAAAACTCACATGTATTCAATGTCACAGGCATTTTTAGACATTTTGCACGTTTGGATTAGGAATTATGTTGGAATACATTTTTATTGCTTTTTTCGCATTATCTCAGGATTCTAAGTACATCACTGTCAAATTGAGTAACAAATCAAATTTTGTTTTTGCAAACCTTAACAAATGTTTTTTTTCTGGAGAACTCTCGAAGATGCATTTCTTCAGGCATTATTAGACTATTTGGATGTGTATTTTTGGAGTTATGTTTCAAAAACTGTCATTTTGAGTGTGACCAATATGAGGCCAGTAAAATCAAATATTTGTATTTGGGATTCTTTCCAAAATACCTGATTCTGGTAACTCTTACATAAATTCAATATTAAAGGCTTTTGAAGACAAATTTCATATTTAGTTTTGGAGTTATTATTATAAACCTTTCATATTTAGTATGACAGTTACACTGTTATATTGAATAAAAAAACTAACTTGTGTCTTTGCAAACCTTACAAAAATTCATTTTTCTAGTACAACTAACAAAAAAACATATCTCTGGGCATTATTAGCCATTTTGCATGTGTTGTTTAGAAGTTATGTTTGAATACATTTTTATTGCTTTTTTCGCATTATCTCAGGATTGTAAGACTATTATAGTCGTATTGAGTAAAAAACTACTTTTTGCATTTGCAAGATTTAAAAAAGCATATGTTTCGAGTAAAACTCCCAAAGATGCATTATTTCAGGCATTATTAGCCATTTTTCATGTGTGTTGTAGGAGTTATGTTTAAATAACTGTCATATTGAGTGTTACAGTATACAGTCAGATTGAGTAAAACCTCATTTTTGTATTTGCAAACCATTGAAAAACAACTGTATCTAGTAAAACTCACATGTATTCAACATCACAGGCATTTTTAGACATTTGGCACGTTTGGATTAGGAATTATGTTGGAATACATTTTTATTGCTTTTTTCGCATTATCTCAGGATTCTAAGTACATCACTGTCAAATTGAGTAACAAATCAAATTTTGTTTTTGCAAACCTTACCAAATGTTTTTTTTTCTGGAAAACCCTTGAAGATGCATTTCTTCAGGCATTATTAGACTATTTGCATGTGTATTTCTGTCATTTTGAGTGTGACCAATATGAGGCCAGTAAAATCTAATATTTGTATTTGTGATTTTTTCCAAAATACCAGATTCTGGTAAAACTTACATAAATTCAATATTAAAGGCTTTTTAAGACAAATTTCATATTTTGTTTTGGAGTTATGATTATAAACCTTTCATATTTAGTATGACAGTTACACTGTTATATTGAATAAAAAAACTAACTTGTGTCTTTGCAAACCTTACAAAAATTCATTTTTCTAGTACAACTAACAAAAAAACATATCTCTGGGCATTATTAGCCATTTTGCATCTGTTGTTTAGAAGTTATGTTTGAATACATTTTTATTGCTTTTTTCGCATTATCTCAGGATTCTAAGACTATTATAGTCATATTGAGTAAAAAACTACTTTTTGCATTTGCAAGATTTAAAAAAGCATATGTTTCGAGTAAAACTCCCAAAGATGCATTATTTCAGGCATTATTAGCCATTTTTCATGTGTGGTGTAGGAGTTATGTTTAAATAACTGTCATATTGAGTGTTACAGTATACAGTCATATTGAGTAAAACCTCATTTTTGTATTTGCAAACCATTGAAAAACAACTGTATCTAGTAAAACTCACATGTATTCAACATCACAGGCATTTTTAGACATTTGGCACGTTTGGATTAGGAATTATGTTGGAATACATTTTTATTGCTTTTTTCGCATTATCTCAGGATTCTAAGTACATCACTGTCAAATTGAGTAACAAATCAAATTTTGTTTTTGCAAACCTTACCAAATGTTTTTTTTCTGGAAAACTCTCGAAGATGCATTTCTTCAGGCATTATTAGGGTATTTGCATGTGTATTTTTGGAGTTATGTTTCAAAAACTGTCATTTTGAGTGTGACCAATATGAGGCCAGTAAAATCTAATATTTGTATTTGGGATTCTTTCCAAAATACCTGATTCAGGTAACTCTTACATAAATTCAATATTAAAGGCTTTTCAAGACAAATTTCATATTTAGTTTTGGAGTTATTATTATAAACCTTTCATATTTAGTATGACAGTTACACTGTTATATTGAATACAAAAACTAACTTGTGTCTTTGCAAACCTTACAAAAATTCATTTTTCTAGTACAACTAACAAAAAAACATATCTCTGGGCATTATTAGCCATTTTGCATGTGTTGTTTAGAAGTTATGTTTGAATACATTTTTATTGCTTTTTTCGCATTATCTCAGGATTGTAAGACAATTATAGTCATATTGAGTAAAAAACTACTTTTTGCATTTGCAAGATTTAAAAAAGCATATGTTTCGAGTAAAACTCCCAAAGATGCATTATTTCAGGCATTATTAGCCATTTTTCATGTGTGGTGAAGGAGTTATGTTTAAATAACTGTCATATTGAGTGTTACAGTATACAGTCATATTGAGTAAAACCTCATTTTTGTATTTGCAAACCATTGAAAAACAACTGTATCTAGTAAAACTCACATGTATTCAACATCACAGGCATTTTTAGACATTTTGCACGTTTGGATTAGGAATTATGTTGGAATACATTTTTATTGCTTTTTTCGCATTATCTCAGGATTCTAAGTACATTACTGTCAAATTGAGTAACAAATCAAATTTTGTTTTTGCAAACCTTACCAAATGTTTTTTTTTCTGGAAAACTCTCGAAGATGCATTTCTTCAGGCATTATTAGACATTTTGCATGTGTATTTTTGGAGTTATGTTTCAAAAACTGTCATTTTGAGTGTGACCTATATGAGGCCAGTAAAATCTAATATTTGTATTTGTGATTCTTTCCAAAATACCTGATTCTGGTAAAACTTACATAAATTCAATATTAAAGGCTTTTTATGACAAATTTCATATTTGGTTTTGGAGTTATGATTATAAACCTTTCATATTTAGTATGACAGTTACACTGTTATATTGAATAAAAAAACGTATTTGTATCTTTGCAAACCTTACAAAAGATCATTTTCTAGTACAACTAACAAAAAAACATATCTCTAGGCATTATTAGCCATTTTGCATGTGTTGTTTAGAAGTTATGTTTGAATACATTTTCATTGCTTTTTTCGCATTATCTCAGGATTCTAAGACTTATAGTCATATTGAGTAAAAAACTACTTTTTGCATTTGCAAGATTTAAAAAAGCATATATTTCGAGTAAAACTCGCAAAGATGCATTATTTAGGCATTATTAGCCATTTTTCATGTGTGGTGTAGGAGTTATGTTTAAATAACTGTCATATTGAGTGTTACAGTATGCAGTCATATTGAGAAAAACATAATTTTCGTATTTGCAAACCATTGAAAAACAACTGTATCTAGTAAAACTCACATGTATTCAATATCACAGGCATTTTTAGACATTTTGCACGTTTGGATTAGGAATTATGTTGGAATACATTTTCATTGCTTTTTTCGCATTATCTCAGGATTCTAAGTACATTACTGTCACATTGAGTAACAAATCAAATTTTTTTTTTGCAAACCTTACCAAATTTTTTTTTTCAGGAAAACTCTCGAAGATGCATTTCTTCAGGCATTATTAGACATTTTGCATGTGTATTTTTGGAGTTATGTTTCAAAAACTGTCATTTTGAGTGTGACTAATATGAGGCCAGTAAAATCTAATATTTGTATTTGTGATTCTTTCCAAAATACCTGATTCTGGTAAAACCTACAAAAATTCAATATTAAAGGCTTTTTAAGACAAATTTCATATTTGGTTTTGGAGTTATGATTACAAACCTTCTGAGTACATTCCTGTCAAATTGAGTAACAAATCAAATTTTGTTTTTGCAAAGCTTACAAAATGTTTTTTTTCATGAAAACTCTCGAAGATGCATTTTTTTCAGGCATTATTAGACATTTTGCATGTGTATTTTTGGAGTTATGTTTCAAAAACTGTCATTTTGAGTGTGACCAATATGAGGCCAGTAAAATCTAATATTTGTATTTGTGATTCTTTCCAAAATACCTGATTCTGGTAAAACTTACATAAATTCAATAGTAAAGGCTTTTTAAGACAAATTTCATATTTTGTTTTGGATTTATGATTATAAACCTTTCATATTTAGTATGACAGTTACAGTGTTATATTGAATAAAAAAAACTAACTTGTGTCTTTGCAAACCTTACAAAAGATCAGTTTTCTAGTACAACTAACAAAAAAAAACATATCTCTAGTTACTATTAGCCATTTTGCATGTGTTGTTTAGAAGTTATGTTTGAATACATTTTTATTGCTTTTTTCGCATTATCTCAGGATTCTAAGACTATTATAGTCATATTGAGTAAAAAACTACTTTTTGCATTTGCAAGATTTAAAAAAGCATATGTTTCGAGTAAAACTCCCAAAGATGCATTATTTCAGGCATTATTAGCCATTTTTCATGTTTGGTGTAGGAGTTATGTTTAAATAACTGTCATATTGAGTGTTACAGTATACAGTCATATTGAGTAAAACCTCATTGTAGTATTTGCAAACCATTGAAAAACAACTGTATCTAGTAAAACTCACATGTATTCAATATCACAGGCATTTTTAGACATTTCGCACGTTTGAATTAGGAATTATGTTGGAATACATTTTTATTGCTTTTTTCGCATTATCTCAGGATTCTAAGTACATTACTGTCAAATTGAGTAACAAATAACATTTTGTTTTTGCAAACCTTACCAAATGTTTTTTTTCTGGAAAACTCTCGAAGATGCTTTTCTTCAGGCGATATTAGACATTTTGCATGTGTATTTTTGCAGTTATGTTTCAAAATCTGTCATTTTGAGTGTGACCAATATGAGGCCAGTAAAATCTAATATTTGTATTTGTGAACCTTTCCAAAACACCTGATTCTGCTAAAATTTACATAAATTCAATATTAAAAGCTTTTTAAGACAAATTTCATCTTTGGTTTTGGAGTTATGATTATAAACCTTTCATATTTAGTATGGCAGCTACACTGTTATATTGAATAAAAAAACTAACTTGTGTCTTTGCACACCTTACAAAAGATCATTTTTCTAGTACGACTAACAAAAAAACATATCTCTGGGCACTATTAACCATTTTGCATGTGTTGTTTAGAAGTTATGTTTGAATACATTTTTATTGCTTTTTTTGCATTATCTCAGGATTGTAAGACTATTATAGTCGTATTGAGTAAAAAACTACTTTTTGCATTTGCAAGATTTAAAAAAGCATATGTTTCGAGTAAAAATCCCAAAGATGCATTATTTCAGGCATTATTAGCCATTTTTCATGTGTGGTGTAGGAGTTATGTTTAAATAACTGTCATATTGAGTCTTACAGTATACAGTCATATTGAGTAAAACCTCATTTTTGTATTTGCAAACCATTGAAAAACAACTGTATCTAGTAAAACTCACATGTATTCAATATCGCAGGCATTTTTAGACATTTTGCACGTTTGGAATTAGGAATTATGTTGGAATACATTTTTATTGCTTTTTTCGCATTATCTCAAGATTCTAAGTACATTACTGTCAAATTGAGTAACAAATCAAATTTTGTTTTTGCAAACCTTACCAAATGTTTTTTTTTCAGGAAAACTCTCGAAGATGCATTTTTTCAGGCATTATTAGACATGTTGCATGTGTATTTTTGGAGTTATGTTTCAAAAACTGTCATTTTGAGTGTGACCAATATGAGGCCAGTAAAATCTAATATTTGTATTTGTGATTCTTTCCAAAATACCTGATTCTGCTAAAACTTACATAAATTCAATATTAAAGGCTTTTTAAGACAAATTTCATATTTGGTTTTGGAGTTATGATTATAAACATTTCATATTTAGTATGACAGTTACAGTGTTATATTGAATAAAAAAAATAACTTGTGTCTTTGCAAGCCTTACAAAAGATAATTTTTCTAGTACAACTAACAAAAAAACATATCTCTGGGCATTATTAGCCATTTTGCATGTGTTGTTTAGAAGTTATGTTTGAATACATTTTTATTGCTTTTTTCGCATTATCTCAGGATTCTAAGACTATTATAGTCATATTGAGTAAAAAACTACTTTTTGCATTTGCAAGATTTAAAAAAGCATATGTTTCGAGTAAAACTCGCAAAGATGCATTATTTCAGGCATTATTAGCCATTTTTCATGTGTGGTGTAGGAGTTATGTTTAAATAACTGTCATATTGAGTCTTACAGTATACAGTCATATTGAGTAAAACCTCATTTTTGTATTTGCAAATCATTGAAAAACAACTGTATCTAGTAAAACTCACATGTATTCAATATCACAGGCATTTTTAGACATTTTGCACGTTTGGATTAGGAATTATGTTGGAATACATTTTTATTGCTTTTTTGCATTATCTCAGGATTCTAAGTACATTACTGTCAAATTGAGTAACGAATCAAATTTTGTTTTTGCAAACCTTACCAAATGTTTTTTTTTTTCCAGGAAAACTCTCGAAGATGCATTTCTTCAGGCATCATTAGACATTTTGCATGTGTATTTTTGGAGTTATGTTTCAAAATCTGTCATTTTGAGTGTGACCAATATGAGGCCAGTAAAATCTAATATTTGTATTTCTGATTCTTTCCAAAATAACTGATTCTGGTAAAATTTACATAAATTCAATATTAACGGCTTTTTAAGACAAATTTCATATTTGGTTTTGGAGTTATGATTATAAACCTTTCATATTTAGAATGGCAGTTACACTGTTATATTGAATAAAACAACTAACTTGTGTCTTTGCAAACCTTACAAAAGATCATTTTTCTAGTACAACTAACAAAAATACATATCTCTAGGCATTATTAGCCATTTTGCATGTGTTGTTTAGAAGTTATGTTTGAATACATTTGTATTGCTTTATTTCAGGCATTATTAGCCATTTTTCATGTGTGGTGTAGGAGTTATGTTCAAATAACTGTCATATTGAGTGTTACAGTATACAGTCATATTAAATAAAACCTCATTTTTGTATTTGCAAACCATGAAAAAACAACCAAATCTAGTAAAACTCACATGTATTCAATAGCACAGGCATTTTTAGACATTTTGCACGTTTGGATTAGGAATTATGTTGGAATACATATTTATTGCTTTTTTCGCATTATCTCAGGATTCTAAGTACATGACTGTCAAATTTAGTAAAAAAATACTTTCTTTTATTGCAAACCTTACCAAACATTTTTTTTCAGGAAAACTCTCAAAGATACATTTCTTCAGGCATTATTAGACATTTTGCATTTCTACTTTTGGAGTTATGTTTCAAAATTGTCATTATGAGTGTGACCAATATGAGGCCGGTAAAACCCAATTTTTGTATGTGTGAACCTTTCCAAAATACCTGATTCTGCTAAAACTAACATAAATTCAATATTACAGGCTTTTTTTTTTAGGAAGATTTAATGTTTGGTTTTGGAGTTATGATTTTAAACATTTCATATTTAGTATGACAGTTATACTGTTATATTGAATAAAAAAACTAACTTGTGTCTTTGTTAACCTTACAAAAGATAATTTTTCTAGTACAACTAACGAAAATTCATATCTCTAGTCATTATTAGCCATTTTGCATGTGTTGTTTGGAAGTTATGTTTGAATACAATTTTATTTCTTTTTTTCGAATTATCTCAGAATTCAAAGAACATTATGGTCATATTGAGTAAAAAAATACATTATGCATTTGCAACATTTAAAAAAGCAATCGTTTCGAGTAATACTCACAAACATGCATTATTTCAGGCATTATTAGTCATTTTTCATGTGTGGTCTAGGAATTATGTTTAAATAACTGTCATATTTAGTGTTACAGTATACATTCATATTGAGTAAAACCTAAATTTTGTATTTGCAAACCATAGAAAAACAAGTGTATCTAGTACAACTCACATTTATTGAATATCACAGGCATTTTCAGATATTTTGCACGTTTGGATTGGGAATTATGTTGGAATACATTTTTATTGCTTTTTTTCGTATTATCTCAGGATTCTAAGTAATTTACTGTCAAATTTATTATAAAAATACTTTTTGTTAATTCAAACCTTACCAAATGTTTTTTTTTCCAGGAAAACTCTCAAAGAGACATTTCTTCAGGCATTCTTAGACATTTTGCATGCATATTTTTGGAGTTATGTTTCAAAAATGTCATTTTGAGTTTGATCAATATGAGGCCAGTAAAACCTAATTGTTGTATTTGTGAAGTTTTCCAAAATGACTGATTCTTCTAAAACTCACATAAATTCAATATTACAGACTTTTTTTTAGAGAAATTTCTTATATGGTTTTGGAGTTAAGATTATAAACCTTTCATATTTAGTATGACGGTTACACTGTTATATTGAATAAAAAAACTAACTTGTGTCTTTGTGAACCTCACAAAAGATCATTTTTCTAGTACAACTAACGAAAATACATGTCTCTAGGCATTATTAGCCATTTTACAAGAGTTTTATAGAAGTTATGTTTGAAAACATTTTTATTGCTTTTTGCATTATCTTAGGATTCTAAGAACATTATAGTCATATTGAGTAGAACAACAATTTTTTGCATTACAAAGATTTAAAAAAGCAATCGTTTCGAGTAAAACTCCCAAAAATGCATTATTTCAGGCATTATTAGCCATTTTTCATGTGTGGTGTAGGAGTTATGTTTATGTAACTGTCATATTGAGTGTTACAGTATACAGTCATATTGAATAAAACCAAATTTTTGTATTTGCAAACCATAGAAAAGCAACTGTATCTAGTAAAACTCACATGGATTCAATATCACAGGCATTTTTAGACAATTTGCACGTTTGGATTAGGAATTATGTTGGAATACATTTTTATTGCTCTTTTTGCATTATCTCAGGATTTTAAGTACATTACTGTCAAATTGGGTAAAACATTTCTTTTTGTTTCTGCAAACCTAACAAAATGTTTTTATTCCAGTAAAACAAATATATATTTTTTCAGGCATTTTTTTGTAATTTTGCATGTGTATTTTTGGAGATATGGTTCAATAACTGTCTTATTGAGTGTGACCAATGTGAGGCCAGTAAAACCAAATGTTTGTATTTGTGAACCTTTCCAAAATACCTAATTCAGGTAAAACTCACATAAAGTCAATATTACAGGCTTTTTTAGACAGATTTCATGTTTGGTTTTGGAGTTATGTTTATGAACCTTTCATATTTAGTATGACAGTAATACTGTTATATCGAATAAAAAAAACAAACTTGTATCTTTGAAAACACTGTAAAAATGAATTCTGTAAAAAAACGGTCATTTACTGGCAGCTACGGCTGTCAAACAAAAACCATAAAATTAAAGTAAAACATTGTAAACCAGGGCTTCACGGTGGCAGAGGGGTTAGTGCGTCTGCCTCACAATACGAAGTTCCTGCAGTCCTGGGTTCAAATCCAGGCTCGGGATCTTTCTGTGTGGAGTTTGCATGTTCTCCCCGTGAATGCGTGGGTTCCCTCCGGGTACTCCGGCTTCCTCCCACTTCCAAAGACATGCACCTGGGGATAGGTTGATTGGCAACACTAAATTGGCCCTAGTGTGTGAATGTGAGTGTGAATGTTGTTTGTCTATCTGTGTTGGCCCTGCGATGAGGTGGCGACTTGTCCAGGGTGTACCCCGCCTTCCGCCCGATTGTAGCTGAGATAGGCGCCAGCGCCCCCCGCGACCCCAAAAGGGTATAAGCGGTAGAAAATGGATGGATGGATGGAACATTGTAAACCAAATAATGATCAAAAACATTATATTTACAGAAATTTTCATGAAATGTTTTGGGGAGAAATATCGTAGTTTTACAGATTTTTACAAAATTATTAAGATCAACCACCTTTAATAAAGTGACGATGCAAACAGTTCCGCAGAAAAAAAAAACTTTATTCTTCAGAGTTTTTCCAAATAATTACGATCAACCACCTTTAGTGAAGTGACAATGCTGGCGGTTCCACAGAAAAATACCATTGTTAAACAGATTTTTTCTGAATTGTTAGGATCAGGGGTGTTTCATTGACTTTAGCAGGGGGCCACTGGATGCAGGAAATTGATACAAAGTGGGTTAACCTTGCATGAATGGCTATCCCACCCTAGCTACATACTTACCATTCCTATCATTTTACCACGAAAATTTCACTGACCCTAATGTAGGGTTGACTCAAAGTTTGGCCGGGCGAATATGACACGTAATACAACGGTGGGTTTTATTGAACGCTCATTCATCAAATCATCAGCGTACCAATTGAGGCATGTGATGACCACGGTTTTGTCGTTCATTTGAAAGGTGACTGCAAGATATACTTGGTCAACAGCCACACAGGTCACACTGACGGTGGCTCTACAAACAACTTTAACACTGTTACAAATATGCACCACACTGTGAACCCACATCGAACAAGAATGATAAACACATTTCAGGAAAACATCCTCACTGTAATAAAACATAAACACAACATAACAAATACCCAGAAGCCCAAGCAGCGCTGACTCTTCCGGGCTACAATCCCGCTACCGCCCAACCCCGTGCCCCAAAACATCACCGGCCCCCTCCGTGCGTTGGTTGAGCTGGGCGGGGTTAGGTGGTGGGGGTGTATATTGTAACACATGGAATTCTAGGAATACTTTCTGTTGTGTTAATGTTGTGTTACGGTGACGATGTTCTCCTGAAATGTGTTTGTCAGTCTTGTTTGATGTGGCTCCACAGTGTGGCGCATATTTGTAACATTGTTAAAGTCGTTTGTACGGCCACCGTCAGTGTGATCTGTAAGGCTGTTGACTGTTGATTAAGTATGTCTTGCAGTCATTCATGTATGTCATATTACAGGGAAAAAAATGTAATAGTTAGTTTGAGCATAAACCTTTTATAAGAGGCTACATATATTTTTCGCTTTGAATGTGAAAATACACATAAATATTAAAAACATTTGATTTACCTTAAAATTACATATAAAACTTTTAGATTGTTAGTATGGACACATACTTTTATATAACAAGCTACATATTTAATTAAAGTTAATTACTGTAATTTTACATGAAATTGAAAGTAATTTGAGAAAACAGAAAATAATATGTATAATTAATTTGGTATTTTTCTGTAAAAAAATAGGAATATACATAGTTCGTCATTACTGGTATATTATTCAAAATAACAGGCAGTTTGTTTATTTACAGATAATGTCTTGAATTCTACAGTTTTATAACCTATCTAAAAAAAAATGAAAAATTACAGTAGAAATTTAAAGTAAACTAACCATAAAAATTGGATTTTTTTTTTACAGTGAACCCTACAAAAGATAATTTTTCTACTACAACTAACAAAGATACACATCTCTAGGCATTATTAGCCGTTTTGCATGTGTTGTTTAAAAGTTGTGTTTGAAAACTTTTTTATTGCTTTTTTCGCATTATCTCAGGATTCCAAGAACATTATTGTCATATTGAGTAAAAAAAACTATTTTTTGCATTGCAAAGATTTAAAAAAACAATCGTTTCGAGTAAAACTCCCAAAGATGCATTATTTCAGGCATTATTAGCCATGTGTGGTGTAGGAGTTATGTTTAAATAACTGTCATATCGAGTGTTACAGTATACAGTCATATTGAGTAAAACCTAATTTTTGTTTTTGCAAACCATAGAAAATCAACTATATCTAGTAAAACTCACATGGATTCAATATCACAGGCATTTTTAGACATTTTGCACGTTTGGATTAGGAATTATGTTGGAATACATTTTTATTGCTCTTTTTGCATTATCTCAGGATTTTAAGTACATTACTGTCAAATTGGGTAGAACATTTCTTTTTGTTTTTGCAAACCTTACAAAATGTTTTTTTTATTCAGTAAAACTCACAAAGATACATTTCTTCAGGCATTTTTTGTAATTTTGCATGTGTATTTTTGGAGATAGGGTTCAAAAACTGTCTTATTGAGTGTGACCAATGTGAGGCCAGTAAAACCAAATTTTTGTATTTGTGAACCTTTCCAAAATACCTAATTCAGGTAAAACTCACATAAAGTCAAAATTCAGGCTTTTTTAGACAGATTTCATGTTTGGTTTTGGAGTTATGTTTATGAACCTTTCATATTTAGTATGACAGTTTTACTGTTATATTGAATAAAAAAACTAACTTTTATCTTTGCAAACACTGTAAAAATAAATTTTGTAAAAAAACGGTCATTTACTGGCAGCTACGGCTGCCAAACAAAAACCATAAAACTAAAGTAAAACATTGTAAACCAAATAATGATCAAAAATATTATATTTACAGAAATTTTCATGAAACGTTTTGGGGTGAAATATCGTAATTTTACAGATTTTAACTAAATTATTAAGATCAACCACCTTTAATAAAGTGACGATGCAAACAGTTCTGCAGAAAAATACCTTTATTCTAAAGAGTTTTTCCAAATTATTACGATCAACCACTTTTAGTGAAGTGACAATGCTGGCGGTTCCACAGAAAAATACCATTGTTTTACAGATTTTTTCTGAATTGTTAGGAGCGGGGGGCCACTGCATGCAGGAACTTGATGCAAAGTGGATTCACCTTGCATGAATGGCTACCCCACCCTAGCAACATACTTACCGATCCTACCATTTCACTGTGAGAATTTTACTGACCCTCATGTAGGATTGACCCAAAGTCTGGCCGGTTGACTTCTCATACACTCATTCACCAAACCATCAGCATGCCTACTGATGAGTGTGATGTGCATGGTATTGTCATGCACGTGATAGTGATTGCAAAACATACTTGGTCAACAGCCACACAGGTCACACTGCTGGTGGCTGTACAAACAACTTTAACACTGTTACAAAATATGCACCACACTGTGAATCCACATCGAACAAGAATGATAAACACATTTCAGGAAACCACCTCACTGTAACAAAACATACACACAACATAACATAACAAATACCTACAAGCCCATGCAGCGCTGACTCTTCCGGGCTACACCCCTGCTACCACCCAACCCCGCACCCCAAAACATCACCGCCCCCCTCCATGCGTTGGTTGAGGTGGGCGGGGTTAGGTGGTGGGGGTGTATATTGTAACACATGGAATTCTGGGTTTTGTTTTTGTTGTGTTAATGTTGTGTTACGGTGAAGATGTTCTCCTGAAATGTGTTTGTCATTCTTGTTTGATGTGGCTCCACAATGTGGCGCATATTTGTAACATTGTTAAATTTTTTTGTACGGCCACCGTCAGTGTGATTTGTAAGGCTGTTGACTGTTGATTAAGTATGTCTTGCAGTCACTCATGTATGTCATATTAGAGGGAAAAAAATGTAAATGTTAGTTTGAGCATAAACCTTTTATAAGAGGCTACATATATTTTTCGCCTGAAGGTGAAAATACACATAAATATTAAAAAAAATTAATTTACCTTAAAATTACATTAACATTACAAAACATTTCTTTTTGTTTTTGCAAACCTTACAAAATGTTTTTTTTTCCAGTAAAACTCACAAAGATACATTTCTTCAGGCATTTTTTTGTAATTTTGCATGTGTATTTTTGGAGATATGGTTCAAAAACTGTCTTATTCAGTGTGACCAATGTGTGGCCAGTAAAACCAAATTTTTGTATTTGTGAAACTTTCCAAAATTCTTAATTCAGGTAAAACTCACATAAAGTCAATAATACAGGCTTTTTTAGACAGATTTCATCTTTGGTTTTGGAGTTATGTTTATGAACCTTTCATATTTAGTATGACAGTTATACTGTTATATTAAATAAAATGAAAAATTGTGTCTTCGCAAACACTGTAAAAATAAATTCTGTAAAAAAACGGTCATTTACTGGCAGCTACGGCTGCCAAACAAAAACCATAAAATTAAAGTAAAACATTGTAAACCAAATAATGATCAAAAACATTATATTTACAGAAATTTTCATGAAACGTTTTGGGGAGAAATATCGTAATTTTACAGATTTTTACTAAATTATTAAGATCAACCACCTTTAATAAAGTGACGATGCAAACAGTTCCGCAGAAAAAAAAAACCTTATTCTTAAGAGTATTTCCAAATTATTACGATCAACCACCTTTAGTGAAGTGACAATGCTGGCGGTTCCACAGAAAAATACCATTGTTTAACAGATTTTTTCTGAATTGTTAGGATCAGGGGTGTCTCATTGACTTTAGCGGGGGGGCCACTGGATACAGGAGATTGATACAAAGTTGGTTAACCTTGCATGAATGGCTATCCCACCCTAGCTACATACTTACCATTCCTATCATTTCACCACGAGAATTTCACTGACCCTCCTGTAGGGTTGACTCAAAGTTTGGCCGGGCGAATATGACACGTAACACAACGGTGGGTTTTATTGAGCGCTCATTCATCAAATCATCAGCGTGCCAATTGAGGCATGTGATGAGCACGGTTTTGTCATTCATTTGAAAGGTGACTGCAAGATATACTTGGTCAACAGCCACACAGGTCACACTGACGGTGGCTGTACAAACAACTTTAACACTGTTACAAATATGCACCACACTGTGAACCCACATCGAACAAGAATGATAAACACATTTCAGGAAAACATCCTCACTGTAATAAAACATAAACACAACATAACAAATACCTAGAAGCCCAAGCGGCGCTGACACTTCCGGGCTACAATCCCGCTACCACCCAACCCCGTGCCCCAAAAAAATCACCGCCCCCCCTCCGTGCGTAGGTTGAGCTGGGCGAGGTTAGGTGGTGGGGGTGTATATTGTAACACATGGAATTCTAGGAATTGTTTCTGTTGTGTTAATGTTGTGTTACGGTGACGATGTTCTCCTGAAATGTGTTTGTCAGTCTTGTTTGATGTGGCTCCACAGTGTGGCGCATATTTGTAACATTGTTAAAGATGTTTGTACGGCCACTGTCAGTGTGATCTGTATGGCTGTTGACTGTTGATTAAGAATCTCTTGCAGTATATCAGGGACGTCATATTACAGTTTGAGCATACACATTTTATAAGAGGCTACATATATTTTTTTGACTTGAATGTGAAAATACACATAAATATTGAAAACATTTGATTTACCTTAAAATTACATATACAACTGTTAGATTGTTAGTATGAACAAATACTTTTATATAACAAGCTACATATTTAATTAAAGTTAATTACTGTAATTTTACATGAAATTGAAAGTCATTTGAGAAAACAGAAAATAATATGTATAAATAATTTGGTATTTTTCTGTAAAAAAAAAAGGAATATACATAGTTTGTCTACTGGCATATTACTTAAAATAACAGGCGTTTTTTTTATTTACAGATAATGTCTTCAATTCTACAGATTTATAACCTATTTAAAAAAATTGAAAAATTATAGTAGAAATTTAGGGTAAACTAACCATACAAATAGGATTTTGTTTTCCCAGTGAACCCTACAAAGGATCATTTTTCTACTACAACTAACTAAGATACACATCTCTAGGAATTATTAACCGTTTTGCATGTGTTGTTTAAAAGTTATGTTTGAAAACTTTTGTATTGCTTTTTCGCATTATCTCAGGATTCTAAGAACATTATAGTCATATCGAGTAAAAAATACTTTTTGCATTTGCAAGATTTAAAAAAGCATATGTTCCGAGTAAAACTCCCAAATATGCATTATTTCAGGCATTATTAGCCATTTTTCATGTGTGGTGTAGGAGTTATGTTTAAATAACTGTCATATTGAGTGTTACAGTATAGAGTCATATTGAGTAAAACCTAAATTTTATATTTGCAAACCATAGAAAAACAACTGTACTATAGTAAAACTCACATGTATTCAATATCACAGGCATTTTTAGACATTTTGCACGTTTGGATTAGGAATTATGTTGGAATACATTTTTATTGCTTTTTTCACATTATCTCAGGATTCTAAGTACATTACTGTCAAATTGAGTAAAAAATTATTTTTTGTTTTTGCAAACCCTACCAAATTTTTTTTTTCAGGAAAACTCTAAAAGATGCATTTCTTTAGGCATTATTAGACATTTTAGATTTCTACTTTTGGATTTATGTTTCAAAAACGGTAGTTTTGAGTACCACCAATATGAGGCCAGTAAAACCTAATTTTTGTATTTGTGAACCTTTCCAAAATACCTGAATCTGGTAAAATTTACATAAATTCAATATTAAAGGCTTTTTAAGACAAATTTCATATTTGGTTTTGGAGTTATGATTATAAACCTTTCATATTTAGTATGACAGTTACACTGTTATTTTGAATAAAAAAACTAACTTGTGTCTTTGCAAACCTTACAAAAGATCATTTTTCTAGTACAACTAACAAAAATACATATCTCTAGGCATTATTAGCCATTTTGCATGTGTTGTTTAGAAGTTATGTTTGAATACATTTGTATTGCTTTATTTCAGGCATTATTAGCCATTTTTCATGTGTGGTGTAGGAGTTATGTTCAAATAACTGTCATATTGAGTGTTACAGTATACAGTCATATTAAATAAAACCTCATTTTTGCATTTGCAAACCATGAAAAAACAACCAAATCTAGTAAAACTCACATGTATTCAATATCACAGGCATTTTTAGACATTTTGCACGTTTGGATTAGGAATTATGTTGGAATTTATTTTTATTGCTTTTTTCGCATTATCTCATGATTCTAAGTACATTACTGTCAAATTTAGTTAAAAAAATTCAAATTTGTTTTTGCAAACCTTACCAAATGTTTTTTTTTTCCAATAAAAGTCTCAAAGATACATTTCTTCAGGTATTATTAGACATTTTGCATTTCTACTTTTGGAGTTATGTTTCAAAAACGGTCATTTTGAGTATGACCAATATGAAGCCAGTAAAACCTAATTTTTTTATTTGTGAACCTTTCCAAAATACTTGATTCTGGTAAAACTCACATACATTCAATATTACAGGCTTTTTTTTAGAAAAAAATCATGTTTAGTTTTGGAGTTATGATTATATACCTTTCATATTTATTATGAGAGTTATACTGTTATATTGAATAAAAAAAACAACTTATGTCTTTGCAAACCTTACAAAAGATAATTTTTCTAGTACAACTAACAACAATTCATATCTCTAGGCATTATTAGCCATTTTGCATGTGTTGTTTAGAAATTATGTTTGAATACATTTTTATTGCTTTTTTCGCATTATCTCAGGATTCTAAGAACATTAGAGTCATATTGAGTAAAAAACTACATTTTGCATTTGCAAGATTTAAAAAAGCATATGTTTCGAGTAAAACTCCCAAAGATACATTATTTTTCTAGTACAACTAACAAAAAAACATATCTCTGGGCATTATTAGCCATTTTGCATGTGTTGTTTAGAAGTTATGTTTGAATACATTTTTATTGCTTTTTTCGCATTATATCAGGATTCTAAGACTATTATAGTCATATTGAGTAAAAAACTACTTTTTGCATTTGCAAGATTTAAAAAAGCATATATTTCGAGTAAAACTCGCAAAGATGCATTGTTTCAGGCATTATTAGCCATTTTTCATATGTGGTGTGGGAGTTATGTTTAAATAACTGTCATATTGAGTGTTACAGTATACAGTCATATTGAGAAAAACCTAATTTTTGTATTTGCAAACCATTGAAAAACAACTGTATCTAGTAAAACTCACATGTATTCAATATCACAGGCATTTTTAGACATTTTGCACGTTTGAATTAGGAATTATGTTGGAATACATTTTTATTGCTTTTTTCGCATTATCTCAGGATTCTAAGTACATTACTGTCAAATTGAGTAACAAATCAAATTTTGTTTTTGCAAACCTTACCAAATGTTTTTTTTCTGAAAAACTCTCGAAGATGCTTTTCTTCAGTTATTATTAGACATTTTGCATGTGTATTTTTGGAGTTATGTTTCAAAAACTGTCATTTTGAGTGTGACCAATATGAGGCCAATAAAATGTAATGTTTGTATTTGTGATTCTTTCCAAAATACCTGATTCTGGTAAAATTTACATAAATTCAATATTAAAGGCTTTTTAAGACAAATTTCATATTTGGTTTTGGAGTTATGATTATAAACCTTTCATATTCAGTATGACAGTTACACTGTTATATTGAAAATGTATTCCAACATAATTCCTAATCCAAACGTGCAAAATGTCTAAAAATGCCTGTGATATTGAATACATGTGAGTTTTACTATAGTACAGTTGTTTTTCTATGGTTTGCAAATACAAAATTTAGGTTTTACTCAATATGACTGTATACTGTAACACTCAATATGACAGTTATTTAAACATAACTCCTACACCACACATAAAAAATGGCTAATAATGCCTGAAATTATGCATCTTCGGGAGTTTTACTCGGAACATATGCTTTTTTAAATCTTGCAAATGAAAAAAGTATTTTTTACTCAATATGGCTATAATGTTCTTAGAATCCTGAGATAATGCGAAAAACCAATACAAAAGTTTTCAAACATAACTTTTAAACAACACATGCAAAACGGCTAATAATTCCTACAGATGTGTATCTTGGTTAGTTGTAGTAGAAAAATGATCTTCTGTAGGGTTCACTGAGAAAACAAAATCCTATTTGTATGGTTACTTTACTCTAAATTTCTACTATAATTTTTAAATTTTTTTAAATAGGTTATAAATCTGTAGAATTGAAGACATTATCTGTAAATTAAAAAAACGCCTGTTATTTTAAGTAATATGCCAGTAATAACAAACTATGTATATTTCTATTTTTTTTATAGAAAAATACCAAATTATTTATACATATTATTTTCTGTTTTCTCAAATTACTTTCAATTTCATGTAAAATTACAGTAATTAACTTTAATTAATTATGTAGCTTGTTATATAAAAGTATTTGTTCATACTAACAATCTAACAGTTTTAAATGTAATTTTAAGGTAAATCAAATATTTTCAATATTTATGTGTATTTTCACATTCAAGTCGAAAAATATATGTAGCCTCTTATAAAAGGTGTATGCTCAAACTGTAATATGACATACATGAAATACTGCAAGAGATTCTTAATCAACAGTCAACAGCCATACAGATCACACTGACGGTGGCCCTACAAACAACTTTAACAATGTTACAAATATGCGCCACAGTGTGGAGCCACATTAATCAAGACTGACAAACACATTTCAGGAGAACATCGTCACCGTAACACAACATTAACACAACAGAAACAATTCCTAGAATTCCATGTGTTACAATATACACCCCCACCACCTAACCCCGCCCAGCTCAACGAACGCACGGAGGGGGGCGGTGATGTTTTGGGGCACGGGGTTGGGTGGTAGCGGGAATGTAGCCCGGAAGAGTCAGCGCTGCTTGGGCTTCTGGGTATTTGTTATGTTGTGTTTATGTTTTATTACATTGAGGATGTTTTCCTGAAATGTGTTTATCATTCTTGTTCAATGTGGTTTCACAGTGTGGTGCATATTTGTAACAGTGTTAAAGTTGTTTGTGCAGCCACCGTCAGTGTGACCTGTGTGGCTGTTGACCAAGTATATTTTGCAGTCACTATCAAATGCACAACAATACCGTGCACATCACATGCCTCAATTGGCGCGCTTATGATTTGGTGAATGAGCGTACAAAAAAGCCCACCGCGGTACTACTTGTCATATTCGCCCGGCCAAGCTTTGAGTCAATCCTATATGAGGGTAGTGAAATTCTCAGGGTGAAATGGTGGGATTGGTAAGTACGTTGCTAGGTTGGGATAGCGTTTCATGCAAGGTTAACCCACTTTGAATCAATTTTCTGCATCCAGTGGCTAAAGTCAATGAGACACCCCTGATCCTAACAATTCAGAAAAAATCTGTTAAACAATGGTATTTTTCTGTGGAAGCGCCAGCATTGTCACTTCACTAAAGGTGATTGATCGTAATAATTTGGAAAAACTCTTTAGAATAAAGGTATTTTTCTGCAGAACTGTTTGCATCGTCACTTTATTAAAGGTGGTTGATCTTGATGATTTTGTAAAAATCTGTAAAATTACGATATTTCTCCCCAAAACATTTCATGAAAATTTCTGTAAATATGTTTTTGATCATTTTTATCGTTTTACTTTAATTTTATGGTTTTTGTTTGAAAGCCGTAGCTGCCAGTAAATGACCGTTTTTTTTACAGAATTTATTTTTACAGTGTTTTCAAAGATACAAGTTTGTTTTTTTTATTCGATATAACAGTATTACTGTCATACTAAATATGAAAGGTTCATTAACATAACTCCAAAACCAAACATGAACTCTGTCTAAAAAAGCCTGTAATATTGACTTTATGTGAGTTTTACCTGAATTAGGTATTTTGGAAAGGTTCACAAATACAAAAATTTGGTTTTACTGGCCTCACATTGGTCAATAAGACAGTTTTTGAACCCTATCTCCAAAAATACACATGCAAAATTACAAAAAAATGCCTGAAGAAATGTGAGTTTTACTGGATAAAAAAAACATTTTGTAAGGGTTGCAAAAAAAAGAAGAAATATTTTACCCAATTTGACAGTAATGTACTTACAATACTGTGATAATGCGAAAAAAGCAATAAAAATGTATTCAAACATAACTTCTAAACAACACATGCAAAATGGCTAATAATGCCCAGAGATATGTTTTTTTGTTAGTTGTACTAGAAAAATGAATTTTTGTAAGGTTTGCAAAGACACAAGTTAGTTTTTTTATTCAATATAACAGTGTAACTGTCATACTAAATATGAAAGGTTTATAATAACAACTCCAAAACTAAATATGAAATTTGTCTTGAAAAGCCTTTAATATTGAATTTATGTAAGAGTTACCAGAATCAGGTATTTTGGAAAGAATCCCAAATACAAATATTAGATTTTACTGGCCTCATATTGGTCACACTCAAAATGACAGTTTTTGAAACATAACTCCAAAAATACACATGCAAATAGTCTAATAATGCCTGAAGAAATGCATCTTCGAGAGTTTTCCACAAAAAAAAACATTTGTTAAGGTTTGCAAAAACAAAATTTGATTTGTTACTCAATTTGACAGTGATGTACTTAGAATCCTGAGATAATGCGAAAAAAGCAATAAAAATGTATTCCAACATAATTCCTAATCCAAACGTGCAAAATGTCTAAAAATGCCTGTGGCATTGAATACATGTGAGTTTTACTAGATACAGTTGTTTTTCAATGGTTTGCAAATACTACAATGAGGTTTTACTCAATATGACTGTATACTGTAACACTCAATATGACAGTTATTTAAACATAACTCCTACACCAAACATGAAAAATGGCTAATAATGCCTGAAATAATGCATCTTTGGGAGTTTTACTCGAAACATATGCTTTTTTAAATCTTGCAAATGCAAAAAGTAGTTTTTTACTCAATATGACTATAATAGTCTTAGAATCCTGAGATAATGCGAAAAAAAGCAATAAAAATGTATTCAAACATAACTTCTAAACAACAGATGCAAAATGGCTAATAATGCCCAGAGATATGTTTTTTTGTTAGTTGTACTAGAAAAATGAATTTTTGTAAGGTTTGCAAAGACACAAGTTAGTTTTTTTATTCAATATAACAGTGTAACTGTCATACTAAATATGAAAGGTTTATAATCATAACTCCAAAACCAAATATGAAATTTGTCTTAAAAAGCCTTTAATATTGAATTTATGTAAGTTTTACCAGAATCAGGTATTTTGGAAAGAATCCCAAATACAAATATTAGATTTTACTGGCCTCATCTTGGTCACACTCAAAATGACAGTTTTTGAGACATAACTCCAAAAATACACATGCAAATAGTCTAATAATGCCTGAAGAAATGCATCTTCGAGGGTTTTCCAGAAAAAAAAAAACATTTGGTAAGGTTTGCAAAAACAAAATTGGATTTGTTACTCAATTTGACAGTGATGTACTTAGAATCCTGAGATAATGCGAAAAAAGCAATAAAAATGTATTCCAACATAATTCCTAATCCAAACGTGCCAAATGTCTAAAAATGCCTGTGATGTTGAATACATGTGAGTTTTACTAGATACAGTTGTTTTTCAATGGTTTGCAAATACAAAAATGAGGTTTTACTCAATCTGACTGTATACTGTAACACTCAATATGACAGTTATTTAAACATAACTCCTACATCACTGTCAAATTGAGTAACAAATCAAATTTTGCAAACCTTACCAAATGTTTTTTTTCTGGAAAACTCTCGAAGAAGCATTTCTTCGGGCATTATTAGACTATTTGCATGTGTATTTTTGGAGTTATGTTTCAAAAACTGTCATTTTGAGTGTGACCAATATGAGGCCAGTAAAATCTAATATTTGTATTTGGGATTCTTTCCAAAATACCTGATTCTGGTAACTCTTACATAAATTCAATATTAAAGGCTTTTCAAGACAAATTTCATATTTAGTTTTGGAGTTATTATTATAAACCTTTCATATTTAGTATGACAGTTACACTGTTATATTGAATAAAAAAACTAACTTGTGTCTTTGCAAACCTTACAAAAATTCATTTTTCTAGTACAACTAACAAAAAAACATATCTCTGGGCATTATTAGCCATTTTGCATGTGTTGTTTAGAAGATATGTTTGAATACATTTTTATTGCTTTTTTCGCATTATCTCAGGATTCTAAGACTATTATAGTCATATTGAGTAAATTTTGCAAACCTTACCAAATGTTTTTTTTCTGGAAAACTCTCGAAGATGCATTTCTTCGGGCATTATTAGACTATTTGCATGTGTATTTTTGGAGTTATGTTTCAAAAACTGTCATTTTGAGTGTGACCAATATGAGGCCAGTAAAATCTAATATTTGTATTTGTGATTCTTTCCAAAATACCTAATTCTGGTAAAACTTACATAAATTCAATATTAAAGGCTTTTTAAGACAAATTTCATATTTGGTTTTGGAGTTATGATTATAAACCTTTCATATTTAGTATGACAGTTACACTGTTATATTGAATAAAAAAAAACTAACTTGTGTCTTTGCAAACCTTACAAAAATTCATTTTTCTAGTACAACTAACAAAAAAACATATCTCTGGGCATTATTAGCCATTTTGCATGTGTTGTTTAGAAGTTATGTTTGAATACATTTGTATTGCTTTTTTCGCATTATCTCAGGATTCTAAGACTATTATAGTCATATTGAGTAAAAAACTACTTTTTGCATTTGCAAGATTTAAAAAAGCATATGTTTCGAGTAAAACTCCCAAAGATGCATTATTTCAGGCATTATTAGCCATTTTTCATGTTTGGTGTAGGAGTTATGTTTAAATAACTGTCATATTGAGTGTTACAGTATACAGTCATATTGAGTAAAACCTCATTGTAGTATTTGCAAACCATTGAAAAACAACTGTATCTAGTAAAACTCACATGTATTCAATGCCACAGGCATTTTTAGACATTTTGCACGTTTGGATTAGGAATTATGTTGGAATACATTTCTATTGCTTTTTTCGCATTATCTCAGGATTCTAAGTACATCACTGTCAAATTGAGTAACAAATCAAATTTTGTTTTTGCAAACCTTAACAAATGTTTTTTTTCTGGAAAACTCTCGAAGATGCATTTCTTCAGGCATTATTAGACTATTTGCATGTGTATTTTTGGAGTTATGTCTCAAAAACTGTCATTTTGAGTGTGACCAATATGAGGCCAGTAAAATCTAATATTTGTATTTGTGATTCTTTCCAAAATACCTGATTCTGGTAAAACTTACATAAATTCAATATTAAAGGCTTTTTAAGACAAATTTCATATTTGGTTTTGGAGTTATGATTATAAACATTTCATATTTAGTATGACAGTTACACTGTTATATTGAATAAAAAAAACTAACTTGTGTCTTTGCAAACCTTACAAAAATTCATTTTTCTAGTACAACTAACAAAAAAACATATCTCTGGGCATTATTAGCCATTTTGCATCTGTTGTTTAGAAGTTATGTTTGAATACATTTTTATTGCTTTTTTCGCATTATCCCAGGATTCTAAGACTATTATAGTCATATTGAGTAAAAAACTACTTTTTGCATTTGCAAGATTTAAAAAAGCATATGTTTCGAGTAAAACTCCCAAAGATGCATTATTTCAGGCATTATTAGCCATTTTTCATGTTTGGTGTAGGAGTTAGTTTAAATAACTGTCATATTGAGTGTTACAGTATACAGTCATATTGAGTAAAACCTCATTGTAGTATTTGCAAACCATTGAAAAACAACTGTATTTAGTAAAACTCACATGTATTCAATGTCACAGGCATTTTTAGACATTTTGCACGTTTGGATTAGGAATTATGTTGGAATACATTTTTATTGCTTTTTTCGCATTATCTCAGGATTCTAAGTACATCACTGTCAAATTGAGTAACAAATCAAATTTTGTTTTTGCAAACCTTAACAAATGTTTTTTTTCTGGAAAACTCTCGAATATGCATTTCTTCAGGCATTATTAGACTATTTGCATGTGTATTTTTGGAGTTATGTTTCAAAAACTGTCATTTTGAGTGTGACCAATATGAGGCCAGTAAAATCTAATATTTGTATTTGGGATTCTTTCCAAAATACCTGATTCTGGTAACTCTTACATAAATTCAATATTAAAGGCTTTTCAAGACAAATTTCATATTTAGTTTTGGAGTTGTTATTATAAACCTTTCATATTTAGTATGACAGTTACACTGTTATATTGAATAAAAAAACTAACTTGTGTCTTTGCAAACCTTACAAAAATTCATTTTTCTAGTACAACTAACAAAAAAACATATCTCTGGGCATTATTAGCCATTTTGCATGTGTTGTTTAGAAGTTATGTTTGAATACATTTTTATTGCTTTTTTCGCATTATCTCAGGATTGTAAGACTATTATAGTCGTATTGAGTAAAAAACTACTTTTTGCATTTGCAAGATTTAAAAAAGCATATGTTTCGAGTAAAACTCCCAAAGATGCATTATTTCAGGCATTATTAGCCATTTTTCATGTGTGGTGTAGGAGTTATGTTTAAATAACTGTCATATTGAGTGTTACAGTATACAGTCATATTGAGTAAAACCTCATTTTTGTATTTGCAAACCATTGAAAAACAACTTTATCTAGTAAAACTCACATGTATTCAACATCACAGGCATTTTTAGACATTTGGCACGTTTGGATTAGGAATTATGTTGGAATACATTTTTATTGCTTTTTTCGCATTATCTCAGGATTCTAAGTACATCACTGTCAAATTGAGTAACAAATCAAATTTTGTTTTTGCAAACCTTACCAAATGTTTTTTTTTCTGGAAAACTCTCGAAGATGCATTTCTTCAGGCATTATTAGACTATTTGCATGTGTATTTTTGGAGTTATGTCTCAAAAACTGTCATTTTGAGTGTGACCAATATGAGGCCAGTAAAATCTAATATTTGTATTTGTGATTCTTTCCAAAATACCTGATTCTGGTAAAACTTACATGAATTCAATATTAAAGGCTTTTCAAGACAAATATCATATTTAGTTTTGGAGTTATTATTATAAACCTTTCATATTTAGTATGACAGTTACACTGTTATATTGAATAAAAAAACTAACTTGTGTCTTTGCAAACCTTACAAAAATTCATTTTTCTAGTACAACTAACAAAAAAACATATCTCTGGGCATTATTAGCCATTTTGCATGTGTTGTTTAGAAGATATGTTTGAATACATTTTTATTGCTTTTTTCGCATTATCTCAGGATTCTAAGACTATTATAGTCATATTGAGTAAAAAACTACTTTTTGCATTTGCAAGATTTAAAAAAGCATATGTTTCGAATAAAACTCCCAAAGATGCATTATTTCAGGCATTATTAGCCATTTTTCATGTGTGGTGTAGGAGTTATGTTTAAATAACTGTCATATTGAGTGTTACAGTATACAGTCATATTGAGTAAAACCTCATTGTAGTATTTGCAAACCATTGAAAAACAACTGTATCTAGTAAAACTCACATGTATTCAATGCCACAGGCATTTTTAGACATTTTGCACGTTTGGATTAGGAATTATGTTGGAATACATTTTTATTGCTTTTTTCGCATTATCTCAGGATTCTAAGTACATCACTGTCAAATTGAGTAACAAATCAAATTTTGTTTTTGCAAACCTTAACAAATGTTTTTTTTCTGGAAAACTCTCGAAGATGCATTTCTTCAGGCATTATTAGACTATTTGCATGTGTATTTTTGGAGTTATCTTTCAAAAACTGTCATTTTGAGTGTGACCAATATGAGGCCAGTAAAATCTAATATTTGTATTTGTGATTCTTTCCAAAATACCTGATTCTGGTAACTCTTACATAAATTCAATATTAAAGGCTTTTCAAGACAAATTTCATATTTAGTTTTGGAGTTATTATTATAAACCTTTCATATTTAGTATGACAGTTACACTGTTATATTGAATAAAAAAACTAACTTGTGTCTTTGCAAACCTTACAAAAATTCATTTTTCTAGTACAACTAACAAAAAAACATATCTCTGGGCATTATTAGCCAGTTTGCATGTGTTGTTTAGAAGTTATGTTTGAATACATTTTTATTGCTTTTTTCGCATTATCTCAGGATTGTAAGACTATTATAGTCGTATTGAGTAAAAAACTACTTTTTGCATTTGCAAGATTTAAAAAAGCATATGTTTCGAGTAAAACTCCAAAGATGCATTATTTCAGGCATTATTAGCCATTTTTCATGTGTGGTGTAGGAGTTATGTTTAAATAACTGTCATATTGAGTGTTACAGTATACAGTCAGATTGAGTAAAACCTCATTTTTGTATTTGCAAACCATTGAAAAACAACTGTATCTAGTAAAACTCACATGTATTCAACATCACAGGCATTTTTAGACATTTGGCACGTTTGGATTAGGAATTATGTTGGAATACATTTGTATTGCTTTTTTCGCATTATCTCAGGATTCTAAGTACATCACTGTCAAATTGAGTAACAAATCAAATTGTTTTTTTGCAAACCTTACCAAATGGTTTTTTTTCTGGAAAACCCTCGAAGATGCATTTCTTCAGGCATTATTAGACTATTTGCATGTGTATTTTTGGAGTTATGTCTCAAAAACTGTCATTTTGAGTGTGACCAATATGAGGCCAGTAAAATCTAATATTTGTATTTGTGATTCTTTCCAAAATACCTGATTCTGGTAAAACTTACATAAATTCAATATTAAAGGCTTTTCAAGACAAATTTCATATTTGGTTTTGGAGTTATGATTATAAACCTTTCATATTTAGTATGACAGTTACACTGTTATATTGAATAAAAAAACTAACTTGTGTCTTTGCAAACCTTACAAAAATTCATTTTTCTAGTACAACTAACAAAAAAACATATCTCTGGGGCATTATTAGCCATTTTGCATGTGTTGTTTAGAAGTTATGTTTGAATCCATTTTCATTGCTTTTTTCGCATTATCTCAGGATTCTAAGACTATTATAGTCATATTGAGTAAAAAACTACTTTTTGCATTTGCAAGATTTAAAAAAGGATATATTTCGAGTAAAACTCCCAAAGATGCATTATTTCAGGCATTATTAGCCATTTTTCATGTGTGGTGTAGGAGTTATGTTTAAATAACTGTCATATTGAGTGTTACAGTATACAGTCATATTGAGTAAAACCTCATTTTTGTATTTGCAAACCATTGAAAAACAACTGTATCTAGTAAAACTCACATGTATTCAACATCACATGCATTTTTAGACATTTGGCACGTTTGGATTAGGAATTATGTTGGAATACATTTTTATTGCTTTTTTCGCATTATCTCAGGATTCTAAGTACATCACTGTCAAATTGAGTAACAAATCAAATTTTGTTTTTGCAAACCTTACCAAATGTTTTTTTTTCTGGAAAACCCTCGAAGATGCATTTCTTCAGGCATTATTAGACTATTTGCATGTGTATTTTTGAAGTTATGTCTCAAAAACTGTCATTTTGAGTGTGACCAAGATGAGGCCAGTAAAATCTAATATTTGTATTTGTGATTCTTTCCAAAATACCTGATTCTGGTAAAACTTACATAAATTCAATATTAAAGGCTTTTTAAGACAAATTTCATATTTGGTTTTGGAGTTATGATTATAAACCTTTCATATTTAGTATGACAGTTACACTGTTATATTGAATAAAAAACTAACTTGTGTCTTTGCAAACCTTACAAAAATTCATTTTTCTAGTACAACTAACAAAAAAACATATCTCTGGGCATTATTAGCCATTTTGCATGTGTTGTTTAGAAGTTATGTTTGAATACATTTTTATTGCTTTTTTCGCATTATCTCAGGATTCTAGGACTATTATAGTCATATTGAGTAAAAAACTACTTTTTGCATTTGCAAGATTTAAAAAAGCATATGTTTCGAGTAAAACTCCCAAAGATGCATTATTTCAGGCATTATTAGCCATTTTTCATGTGTGGTGTAGGAGTTATGTTTAAATAACTGTCATATTGAGTGTTACAGTATACAGTCATATTGAGTAAAACCTCATTGTAATATTTGCAAACCATTGAGAAACAACTGTATCTAGTAAAACTCACATGTATTTAATGCCACAGGCATTTTTAGACATTTTGCACGTTTGGATTAGGAATTATGTTGGAATACATTTTTATTGCTTTTTTCGCATTATCTCAGGATTCTAAGTACATCACTGTCAAATTGAGTAACAAATCAAATTTTGCAAACCTTACCAAATGTTTTTTTTCTGGAAAACTCTCGAAGATGCATTTCTTCGGGCATTATTAGACTATTTGCATGTGTATTTTTGGAGTTATGTTTCAAAAACTGTCATTTTGAGTGTGACCAATATGAGGCCAGTAAAATCTAATATTTGTATTTGGGATTCTTTCCAAAATACCTGATTCTGGTAACTCTTACATAAATTCAATATTAAAGGCTTTTCAAGACAAATTTCATATTTAGTTTTGGAGTTATTATTATAAACCTTTCATATTTAGTATGACAGTTACACTGTTATATTGAATAAAAAAACTAACTTGTGTCTTTGCAAACCTTACAAAATTCATTTTTCTAGTACAACTAACAAAAAAAACATATCTCTGGGCATTATTAGCCATTTTGCATGTGTTGTTTAGAAGATATGTTTGAATACATTTTTATTGCTTTTTCGCATTATCTCAGGATTCTAAGACTATTATAGTCATATTGAGTAAAAAACTACTTTTTGCATTTGCAAGATTTAAAAAAGCATATGTTTCGAGTAAAACTCCCAAAGATGCATTATTTCAGGCATTATTAGCCATTTTTCATGTGTGGTGTAGGAGTTATGTTTAAATAACTGTCATATTGAGTGTTACAGTATACAGTCATATTGAGTAAAACCTCATTTTTGTATTTGCAAACCATTGAAAAACAACTGTATCTAGTAAAACTCACATGTATTCAACATCACAGGCATTTTTAGACATTTGGCACGTTTGGATTAGGAATTATGTTGGAATACATTTTTATTGCTTTTTTCGCATTATCTCAGGATTCTAAGTACATCACTGTCAAATTGAGTAACAAATCAAATTTTGTTTTTGCAAACCTTACCAAATGTTTTTTTTTCTGAAAACCCTCGAAGATGCATTTCTTCAGGCATTATTAGACTATTTGCATGTGTATTTTTGGAGTTATGTCTCAAAAACTGTCATTTTGAGTGTGACCAATATGAGGCCAGTAAAATCTAATATTTGTATTTGTGATTCTTTCCAAAATACCTGATTCTGGTAAAACTTACATATATTCAATATTAAAGGCTTTTTAAGACAAATTTCATATTTGGTTTTGGAGTTATGATTATAAACCTTTCATATTTAGTATGACAGTTACACTGTTATATTGAATAAAAAAAACTAACTTGTGTCTTTGCAAACCTTACAAAAATTCATTTTTCTAGTACAACTAACAAAAAAACATATCTCTGGCATTATTAGCCATTTTGCATCTGTTGTTTAAAAGTTATGTTTGAATACATTTTTATTGCTTTTTTCGCATTATCCCAGGATTCTAAGACTATTATAGTCATATTGAGTAAAAAACTACTTTTTGCATTTGCAAGATTTAAAAAGCATATGTTTCGAGTAAAACTCCCAAAGATGCATTATTTCAGGCATTATTAGCCATTTTTCATGTGTGGTGTAGGAGTTATGTTTAAATAACTGTCATATTGAGTGTTACAGTATACAGTCATATTGAGTAAAACCTCATTTTTGTATTTGCAAACCATTGAAAAACAACAGTATCTAGTAAAACTCACATGTATTCAACATCACAGGCATTTTTAGACATTTGGCACGTTTGGATTAGGAATTATGTTGGAATACATTTTATTGCTTTTTTCGCATTATCTCAGGATTCTAAGTACATCACTGTCAAATTGAGTAACAAATCAAATTTTGTTTTTGCAAACCTTACCAAATGTTTTTTTTTCTGGAAAACCCTCGAAGATGCATTTCTTCAGGCATTATTAGACTATTTGCATGTGTATTTTTGGAGTTTTGTCTCAAAAACTGTCATTTTGAGTGTGACCAATATGAGGCCAGTAAAATCTAATATTTGTATTTGTGATTCTTTCCAAAATACCTGATTCTGGTAAAACTTACATAAATTCAATATTAAAGGCTTTTTAAGACAAATTTCATATTTGGTTTTGGAGTTATGATTATAAACCTTTCATATTTAGTATGACAGTTACACTGTTATATTGAATAAAAAAAACTAACTTGTGTCTTTGCAAACCTTACAAAAATTAATTTTTCTAGTACAACTAACAAAAAAACATATCTCTGGGCATTATTAGCCATTTTGCATCTGTTGTTTAGAAGTTATGTTTGAATACATTTTTATTGCTTTTTTCGCATTATCCCAGGATTCTAAGACTATTATAGTCATATTGAGTAAAAAACTACTTTTTGCATTTGCAAGATTTAAAAAGCATATGTTTCGAGTAAAACTCCCAAGATGCATTATCTCTGGGCATTATTAGCCATTTTGCATGTGTTGTTTAGAAGTTATGTTTGAATACATTTTTATTGCTTTTTTCGCATTATCTCAGGATTGTAAGACTATTATAGTCGTATTGAGTAAAAAACTACTTTTTGCATTTGCAAGATTTAAAAAAGCATATGTTTCGAGTAAAACTCCCAAAGATGCATTATTTCAGGCATTATTAGCCATTTTTCATGTGTGGTGTAGGAGTTATGTTTAAATAACTGTCATATTGAGTGTTACAGTATACAGTCATATCGAGTAAAACCTCATTGTAGTATTTGCAAACCATTGAAAAACAACTGTATTTAGTAAAACTCACATGTATTCAATGTCACAGGCATTTTAGACATTTTGCACGTTTGGATTAGGAATTATGTTGGAATACATTTTTATTGCTTTTTCGCATTATCTCAGGATTCTAAGTACATCACTGTCAAATTGAGTAACAAATCAAATTTTGTTTTTGCAAACCTTAACAAATGTTTTTTTTCTGGAGAACTCTCGAAGATGCATTTCTTCAGGCATTATTAGACTATTTGGATGTGTATTTTTGGAGTTATGTTTCAAAAACTGTCATTTTGAGTGTGACCAATATGAGGCCAGTAAAATCTAATATTTGTATTTGGGATTCTTTCCAAAATACCTGATTCTGGTAACTCTTACATACATTCAATATTAAAGGCTTTTCAAGACAAATTTCATATTTAGTTTTGGAGTTATTATTATAAACCTTTCATATTTAGTATGACAGTTACACTGTTATATTGAATAAAAAACTAACTTGTGTCTTTGCAAACCTTACAAAAATTCATTTTTCTAGTACAACTACAAAAAAACATATCTCTGGGCATTATTAGCCATTTTGCATGTGTTGTTTAGAAGTTATGTTTGAATACATTTTTATTGCTTTTTTCGCATTATCTCAGGATTGTAAGACTATTATAGTCGTATTGAGTAAAAAACTACTTTTTGCATTTGCAAGATTTAAAAAAGCATATGTTTCGAGTAAAACTCCCAAAGATGCATTATTTCAGGCATTATTAGCCATTTTTCATGTGTGTTGTAGGAGTTATGTTTAATAACTGTCATATTGAGTGTTACAGTATACAGTCAGATTGAGTAAAACCTCATTTTTGTATTTGCAAACCATTGAAAAACAACTGTATCTAGTAAAACTCACATGTATTCAACATCACAGGCATTTTTAGACATTTGGCACGTTTGGATTAGGAATTATGTTGGAATACATTTTTATTGCTTTTTTCGCATTATCTCAGGATTCTAAGTACATCACTGTCAAATTGAGTAACAAATCAAATTTTGTTTTTGCAAACCTTACCAAATGTTTTTTTTTCTGGAAAACCCTTGAAGATGCATTTCTTCAGGCATTATTAGACTATTTGCATGTGTATTTTTGGAGTTATGTCTCAAAAACTGTCATTTTGAGTGTGACCAATATGAGGCCAGTAAAATCTAATATTTGTATTTGTGATTCTTTCCAAAATACCTGATTCTGGTAAAACTTACATGAATTCAATATTAAAAGCTTTTTAAGACAAATTTCATATTTGGTTTTGGAGTTATGATTATAAACCTTTCATATTTAGTATGACAGTTACACTGTTATATTGAATAAAAAAACTAACTTGTGTCTTTGCAAACCTTACAAAAATTCATTTTTCTAGTACAACTAACAAAAAAACATATCTCTGGGCATTATTAGCCATTTTGCATGTGTTGTTTAGAAGTTATGTTTGAATCCATTTTCATTGCTTTTTTCGCATTATCTCAGGATTCTAAGACTATTATAGTCATATTGAGTAAAAAACTACTTTTTGCATTTGCAAGATTTAAAAAAGGATATATTTCGAGTAAAACTCCCAAAGATGCATTATTTCAGGCATTATTAGCCATTTTTCATGTGTGGTGTAGGAGTTATGTTTAAATAACTGTCATATTGAGTGTTACAGTATACAGTCATATTGAGTAAAACCTCATTTTTGTATTTGCAAACCATTGAAAAACAACTGTATCTAGTAAAACTCACATGTATTCAACATCACATGCATTTTTAGACATTTGGCACGTTTGGATTAGGAATTATGTTGGAATACATTTTTATTGCTTTTTTCGCATTATCTCAGGATTCTAAGTACATCACTGTCAAATTGAGTAACAAATCCAATTTTGTTTTTGCAAACCTTACCAAATGTTTTTTTTTCTGGAAAACCCTCGAAGATGCATTTCTTCAGGCATTATTAGACTATTTGCATGTGTATTTTTGAAGTTATGTCTCAAAAACTGTCATTTTGAGTGTGACCAAGATGAGGCCAGTAAAATCTAATATTTGTATTTGTGATTCTTTCCAAAATACCTGATTCTGGTAAAACTTACATGAAATTCAATATTAAAGGCTTTTTAAGACAAATTTCATATTTGGTTTTGGAGTTATGATTATAAACCTTTCATATTTAGTATGACAGTTACACTGTTATATTGAATAAAAAACTAACTTGTGTCTTTGCAAACCTTACAAAAATTCATTTTTCTAGTACAACTAACAAAAAAAACATATCTCTGGGCATTATTAGCCATTTTGCATGTGTTGTTTAGAAGTTATGTTTGAATACATTTTTATTGCTTTTTTCGCATTATCTCAGGATTCTAGGACTATTATAGTCATATTGAGTAAAAAACTACTTTTTGCATTTTGCAAGATTTAAAAAAGCATATGTTTCGAGTAAAACTCCCAAAGATGCATTATTTCAGGCATTATTAGCCATTTTTCATGTGTGGTGTAGGAGTTATGTTTAAATAACTGTCATATTGAGTGTTACAGTATACAGTCATATTGAGTAAAACCTCATTGTAATATTTGCAAACCATGAGAAACAACTGTATCTAGTAAAACTCACATGTATTTAATGCCACAGGCATTTTTAGACATTTTGCACGTTTGGATTAGGAATTATGTTGGAATACATTTTTATTGCTTTTTCGCATTATCTCAGGATTCTAAGTACATCACTGTCAAATTGAGTAACAAATCAAATTTTGCAACCTTACCAAATGTTTTTTTTCTGGAAAACTCTCGAAGATGCATTTCTTCGGGCATTATTAGACTATTTGCATGTGTATTTTTGGAGTTATGTTTCAAAAACTGTCATTTTGAGTGTGACCAATATGAGGCCAGTAAAATCTAATATTTGTATTTGGGATTCTTTCCAAAATACCTGATTCTGGTAACTCTTACATAAATTCAATATTAAAGGCTTTTCAAGACAAATTTCATATTTAGTTTTGGAGTTATTATTATAAACCTTTCATATTTAGTATGACAGTTACACTGTTATATTGAATAAAAAAAACTAACTTGTGTCTTTGCAAACCTTACAAAAATTCATTTTTCTAGTACAACTAACAAAAAAAACATATCTCTGGGCATTATTAGCCATTTTGCATGTGTTGTTTAGAAGATATGTTTGAATACATTTGTATTGCTTTTTTCGCATTATCTCAGATTCTAAGACTATTATAGTCATATTGAGTAAAAAACTACTTTTTGCATTTGCAAGATTTAAAAAAGCATATGTTTCGAGTAAAACTCCCAAAGATGCATTATTTCAGGCATTATTAGCCATTTTTCATGTGTGGTGTAGGAGTTATGTTTAAATAACTGTCATATTGAGTGTTACAGTATACAGTCATATTGAGTAAAACCTCATTTTTGTATTTGCAAACCATTGAAAAACAACTGTATCTAGTAAAAACTCACATGTATTCAACATCACAGGCATTTTTAGACATTTGGCACGTTTGGATTAGGAATTATGTTGGAATACATTTTTATTGCTTTTTTCGCATTATCTCAGGATTCTAAGTACATCACTGTCAAATTGAGTAACAAATCAAATTTTGTTTTTGCAAACCTTACCAAATGTTTTTTTTTCTGGAAAACCCTCGAAGATGCATTTCTTCAGGCATTATTAGACTATTTGCATGTGTATTTTTGGAGTTATGTCTCAAAAAACTGTCATTTTGAGTGTGACCAATATGAGGCCAGTAAAATCTAATATTTGTATTTGTGATTCTTTCCAAAATACCTGATTCTGGTAAAACTTACATATATTCAATATTAAAGGCTTTTTAAGACAAATTTCATATTTGGTTTTGGAGTTATGATTATAAACCTTTCATATTTAGTATGACAATTACACTGTTATATTGAAATAAAAAAACTAACTTGTGTCTTTGCAAACCTTACAAAATTCATTTTTCTAGTACAACTAACAAAAAAAATCATATAAAAAAACATATCTCTGGGCATTATTAGCCATTTTGCATCTGTTGTTTAAAAGTTATGTTTGAATACATTTTTATTGCTTTTTTCGCATTATCCCAGGATTCTAAGACTATTATAGTCATATTGAGTAAAAAACTACTTTTTGCATTTGCAAGATTTAAAAAAGCATATGTTTCGAGTAAAACTCCCAAAGATGCATTATTTCAGGCATTATTAGCCATTTTTCATGTGTGGTGTAGGAGTTATGTTTAAATAACTGTCATATTGAGTGTTACAGTATACAGTCATATTGAGTAAAACCTCATTTTTGTATTTGCAAACCATTGAAAAACAACAGTATCTAGTAAAACTCACATGTATTCAACATCACAGGCATTTTTAGACATTTGGCACGTTTGGATTAGGAATTATGTTGGAATACATTTTTATTGCTTTTTTCGCATTATCTCAGGATTCTAAGTACATCACTGTCAAATTGAGTAACAAATCAAATTTTGTTTTTGCAAACCTTACCAAATGTTTTTTTTTCTGGAAAACCCTCGAAGATGCATTTCTTCAGGCATTATTAGACTATTTGCATGTGTATTTTTGGAGTTTTGTCTCAAAAACTGTCATTTTGAGTGTGACCAATATGAGGCCAGTAAAATCTAATATTTGTATTTGTGATTCTTTCCAAAATACCTGATTCTGGTAAAACTTACATAAATTCAATATTAAAGGCTTTTTAAGACAAATTTCATATTTGGTTTTGGAGTTATGATTATAAACCTTTCATATTTAGTATGACAGTTACACTGTTATATTGAATAAAAAAAACTAACTTGTGTCTTTGCAAACCCTACAAAAATTAATTTTTCTAGTACAACTAACAAAAAAACATATCTCTGGGCATTATTAGCCATTTTGCATCTGTTGTTTAGAAGTTATGTTTGAATACATTTTTATTGCTTTTTTCGCATTATCCCAGGATTCTAAGACTATTATAGTCATATTGAGTAAAAAACTACTTTTTGCATTTGCAAGATTTAAAAAAGCATATGTTTCGAGTAAAACTCCCAAAGATGCATTATTTCAGGCATTATTAGCCATTTTTCATGTTTGGTGTAGGAGTTATGTTTAAATAACTGTCATATTGAGTGTTACAGTATACAGTCATATCGAGTAAAACCTCATTGTAGTATTTGCAAACCATTGAAAAACAACTGTATTTAGTAAAACTCACATGTATTCAATGTCACAGGCATTTTTAGACATTTTGCACGTTTGGATTAGGAATTATGTTGGAATACATTTTTATTGCTTTTTTCGCATTATCTCAGGATTCTAAGTACATCACTGTCAAATTGAGTAACAAATCAAATTTTGTTTTTGCAAACCTTAACAAATGTTTTTTTTCTGGAGAACTCTCGAAGATGCATTTCTTCAGGCATTATTAGACTATTTGGATGTGTATTTTTGGAGTTATGTTTCAAAAACTGTCATTTTGAGTGTGACCAATATGAGGCCAGTAAAATCTAATATTTGTATTTGGGATTCTTTCCAAAATACCTGATTCTGGTAACTCTTACATAAATTCAATATTAAAGGCTTTTCAAGACAAATTTCATATTTAGTTTTGGAGTTATTATTATAAACCTTTCATATTTAGTATGACAGTTACACTGTTATATTGAATAAAAAAACTAACTTGTGTCTTTGCAAACCTTACAAAAATTCATTTTTCTAGTACAACTAACAAAAAAAACATATCTCTGGGCATTATTAGCCATTTTGCATGTGTTGTTTAGAAGTTATGTTTGAATACATTTTTATTGCTTTTTTCGCATTATCTCAGGATTGTAAGACTATTATAGTCGTATTGAGTAAAAAACTACTTTTTGCATTTGCAAGATTTAAAAAAGCATATGTTTCGAGTAAAACTCCCAAAGATGCATTATTTCAGGCATTATTAGCCATTTTTCATGTGTGTTGTAGGAGTTATGTTTAAATAACTGTCATATTGAGTGTTACAGTATACAGTCAGATTGAGTAAAACCTCATTTTTGTATTTGCAAACCATTGAAAAACAACTGTATCTAGTAAAACTCACATGTATTCAACATCACAGGCATTTTTAGACATTTGGCACGTTTGGATTAGGAATTATGTTGGAATACATTTTTATTGCTTTTTTCGCATTATCTCAGGATTCTAAGTACATTATTGTCACATTGAGTAACAAATCAATTTTTTTTTTTGCAAACCTTACCAAATGTTTTTTTTTTCAGGAACACTCTCGAAGATGAATTTCTTCAGGCATTATTAGACATTTTGCATGTGTATATTTGGAGTTATGTTTCAAAAACTGTCATTTTGAGTGTGACCAATATGAGGCCAGTAAAATCTAATATTTGTATTTGTGATTCTTTCCAAAATACCTGATTCTGCTAAAACTTACATAAATTCAATATTAAAGGCTTTTTAAGACACATTTCATATTTGGTTTTGGAGTTATGATTATAAACCTTTCATATTTAGTATGACAGTTACACTGTTATATTGAATAAAAAAACTATTTTTTGTCTTTGCAAACCTTGCAAAAGATAATTTTTCTAGTAAAACTAACAAAAAAACATATCTCTGGGCATTATTAGCCAATTTGCATCTGTTGTTTAGAAGTTATGTTTGAATACATTTTTATTGCTTTTTTCGCATTATCTCAGGATTCTAAGACTATTATAGTCATATTGAGTAAAAAACTACTTTTTGCATTTGCAAGATTTAAAAAAGCATATGTTTCGAGTAAAACTCCCAAAGATACATTATTTCAGGCATTATTAGCCATTTTTCATGTGTGGTGTAGGAGTTGTGTTTAAATAACTGTCATATTGAGTGTTACAGTATACAGTCATATTGAGTAAAACCTCATTGTAGTATTTGCAAACCATTGAAAAACAACTGTATCTAGTAAAACTCACATGTATTCAATGTCACAGGCATTTTTAGACATTTTGCACGTTTGGATTAGGAATTATGTTGGAATACATTTTTATTGCTTTTTTCGCATTATCTCAGGATTCTAAGTACATCACTGTCAAATTGAGTAACAAATCAAATTTTGTTTTTGCAAACCTTAACAAATGTTTTTTTTCTGGAGAACTCTCGAAGATGCATTTCTTCAGGCATTATTAGACTATTTGGATGTGTATTTTTGGAGTTATGTTTCAAAAACTGTCATTTTGAGTGTGACCAATATGAGGCCAGTAAAATCAAATATTTGTATTTGGGATTCTTTCCAAAATACCTGATTCTGGTAACTCTTACATAAATTCAATATTAAAGGCTTTTGAAGACAAATTTCATATTTAGTTTTGGAGTTATTATTATAAACCTTTCATATTTAGTATGACAGTTACACTGTTATATTGAATAAAAAAACTAACTTGTGTCTTTGCAAACCTTACAAAAATTCATTTTTCTAGTACACCTAACAAAAAAACATATCTCTGGGCATTATTAGCCATTTTGCATGTGTTGTTTAGAAGTTATGTTTGAATACATTTTTATTGCTTTTTTCGCATTATCTCAGGATTGTAAGACTATTATAGTCGTATTGAGTAAAAAACTACTTTTTGCATTTGCAAGATTTAAAAAAGCATATGTTTCGAGTAAAACTCCCAAAGATGCATTATTTCAGGCATTATTAGCCATTTTTCATGTGTGTTGTAGGAGTTATGTTTAAATAACTGTCATATTGAGTGTTACAGTATACAGTCAGATTGAGTAAAACCTCATTTTTGTATTTGCAAACCATTGAAAAACAACTGTATCTAGTAAAACTCACATGTATTCAACATCACAGGCATTTTTAGACATTTGGCACGTTTGGATTAGGAATTATGTTGGAATACATTTTTATTGCTTTTTTCGCATTATCTCAGGATTCTAAGTACATCACTGTCAAATTGAGTAACAAATCAAATTTTGTTTTTGCAAACCTTACCAAATGTTTTTTTTTCTGGAAAACCCTTGAAGATGCATTTCTTCAGGCATTATTAGACTATTTGCATGTGTATTTCTGTCATTTTGAGTGTGACCAATATGAGGCCAGTAAAATCTAATATTTGTATTTGGGATTCTTTCCAAAATACCTGATTCAGGTAACTCTTACATAAATTCAATATTAAAGGCTTTTCAAGACAAATTTCATATTTAGTTATGGAGTTATTATTATAAACCTTTCATATTTAGTATGACAGTTACACTGTTATATTGAATACAAAAACTAACTTGTGTCTTTGCAAACCTTACAAAAATTCATTTTTCTAGTACAACTAACAAAAAAACATATCTCTGGGCATTATTAGCCATTTTGCATGTGTTGTTTAGAAGTTATGTTTGAATACATTTTTATTGCTTTTTTCGCATTATCTCAGGATTGTAAGACAATTATAGTCATATTGAGTAAAAAACTACTTTTTGCATTTGCAAGATTTAAAAAAGCATATGTTTCGAGTAAAACTCCCAAAGATGCATTATTTCAGGCATTATTAGCCATTTTTCATGTGTGGTGAAGGAGTTATGTTTAAATAACTGTCATATTGAGTGTTACAGTATACAGTCATATTGAGTAAAACCTCATTTTTGTATTTGCAAACCATTGAAAAACAACTGTATCTAGTAAAACTCACATGTATTCAACATCACAGGCATTTTTAGACATTTTGCACGTTTGGATTAGGAATTATGTTGGAATACATTTTTATTGCTTTTTTCGCATTATCTCAGGATTCTAAGTACATTACTGTCAAATTGAGTAACAAATCAAATTTTGTTTTTGCAAACCTTACCAAATGTTTTTTTTTCTGGAAAACTCTCGAAGATGCATTTCTTCAGGCATTATTAGACATTTTGCATGTGTATTTTTG